>NC_054508.1:2736948-2744448 GCF_017639515.1 Carcharodon carcharias
GGAGGGAGTGTGAGGATTAGTGTTAGGGTTAGGATCCTCATTACTGTTAGAGTTAGGGTCCGCATTAGCATTAGGGTTAGGGTTACGGTTCGCATTAGGTTTTGGGTTAGGATTAGGGTCCGCATTAGGGTTAGGGTTAGGGTTCGAGTTATCATTAGGGTTAGGGTTCGCATTAGGGTTAGGGTTAGGGTCCGCATTAGGGTTAGGGTTTGCATTAGGGTTAGTGTTAGGGTTCGGGTTAAGGTTAGGGTTTAGTGAGAGGGTTAGGTTTAGGGTTAGGGTCAAGTGTTAGGGTTAGGATTAACGTCAGGGTTAAGGTCAGGGACTGTGTCAGGGTTAGGATTAGGGATTGGTGCTTGGGTTAGGGTCAGGGTGGGGTTGGGTTTGGGGTTGTGGTTAGGATTAGGGCTAGGGCTAGGACTAGGGTTAGGGCTTGGGCTAGGTTTAGGATTAGGGTTAGGGTTAGTGTTAGTGTTAGGGTTCGGGTTAGGGTTAGGAGGCGGGTCTGGCTCGGTGTCAGGGTCAAGGTTGGGGTTACACTGCATTACACCGCATTAGGGTTGGTGTTAGGGTTAGGTTTTGGGCTAGGGCTAGTGCCATGGCCAGGGTCTGTGCCAGAGTTAGGGTACATTTAGGGTCAGGGCCGCTGCCAGGTTTAGTGTTCGGGCTATGGTTAGGGTCACGGTCAGGGTCAGGGTTAGGGTTTTACGGTTTAGGTTTAGGGTTACGGTTAGCGTTAGTGTTTGTGTTAGGGTTAGGGTCCGCATTAGGGTTAGGGTTAGGGTTCGAGTTAGGGTTAGGGTTAGGTTTAGGGTTTGGTTTATGTTTAGGGTCAGGTTCAGCATTAAGGTCAGGGTTAGCATTAGGGTTAGGGTTAGCGTTCGGGTTAGGGTTAGGGTTAGGTTTAGGGTTAGGGTTTGAGTTAGCATTAGGGTTAGGGTTAGGTTTATTGTTAGGGTTATCTTTAGGGTTAGGGTTAGTTTTAGCATTAGGGTTAGGGTTAGGTTTAGTGTTAGGGTTCGCTGTTAGTGTTTAGGTGTTAGATTTTCGTTTAGGCTTAGTGTTGGGGTTAGGGATCGGGAGCATGATTGTTAGGGTCAGTGTCAGTGTCAGTGTCAGGGTCCTTATCTGGGTTAGGGGTTTAGGGTTAGCGTTCGGGTCAGGATTATGGTCAGGGTTAGTGTTAAGTGGTATTTTTTATGTTTAGTGTTAGGGTGAGTGTGAGGGTGACGGTCAGTGTTAGGGGTTAGAATTAGTTTGACGGTGAGGGTAGGGGTTACGGTTAGGGTTAGGGTTGGGGTCAGGGTAAGTGTTAGGGCTAGGGCTAGGGCCAGGGCCAGTATTCGGGTTAGGGTTAGGTTTAGTGTCACCGCATTAGGGTATTGGTTAGGGAGAGCCTGAGGGTTCGGTTTAGCCGTTGGGCTAGGCTTAGGGTTAGGATTACGGTGCATTAGGGTTAGGGTCACGGTCAGGGTTAGGTTTAGGGTTAGGGTTTAGTGTTAGGGTTTAGGGTTCGGGTTAGGGTTAGGGTTTGGGTTAGGTTCAGGTTCTGTGTTAGGGCTAGGGCTAGGGCCAGGGCCAGTGCCAGTTTTAGGGTTAGGGTTAGGGTGTATTAGGGTTAGGGTTAGGGTTAGGTTTAGGGTTCGAGTTCCGGTTAGGGTTGGTGTTAGGGTTATGGTTAGGGTTCGGGTTAGGGTTTTGGTGAGCGTCATGGTTAGGGTTAGGGTTAGGAGTCAGGGTCAGGGGTTAGGGTAAGGGGCTAGGGTTAGGGTTTTGTTATTGATTGGGGTTAGGGATTAGGGTCAGGGATAGGGGTTAGGGACAGGGTTAGGTTTAGGGTCTAGGGTTAGGTTTAGGATTAGGGTCAGTGTTAGGTGTTAGGGTCAGGGTTATTGTTTAGTGTTAGAGTCAAGTGTTAGGGATAGGATTAGGGTCAGTGTTAAGGTCAGGGACAGTGTTAGGCTTAGGGTTGGGGATTGGGATTGGGGTTAGGGTCAGCGTGAGGTTGGGGTTGGTGTTGTGGTTAGGATTAGGGCCAGGGCTAGGGTTAGGTTCCAATTTGGGTTCAGGGTTTAGGTTTAGGGTTACGGCTAGGGCTAGGGTTAGGGTTAGGATTAGTGGCATTAGGCTTAGGGTTAGCGTGGGAGGGAGTGAGTGTGCGGGTGTGGGAGGCAGTGAGTATGAGGAGGCAGGGAGGGAGTGTGAGGATTAGTGTTAGGGTTAGGATCCTCATTACTGTTAGAGTTAGGGTCCGCATTAGCGTTAGGGTTAGGGTTACGATTCGCATTAGGTTTTGGGTTAGGATTAGGGTCCGCATTAGGGTTAGGGTTAGGGTTCGAGTTATCATTAGGGTTAGGGTTAGCGTTAGGGTTAGGGTTAGGGTCCGCATTAGGGTTAGGGTTTGCATTAGAGTTAGTGTTAGGGTTCGGGTTAAGGTTAGGGGTTAGTGAGAGGGTTAGGTTTAGGGTTAGGGTCAAGTTTTAGGGTTAGGATTAAGGTCAGGGTTAAGGTCAGGGACTGTGTCAGGTTTAGGATTAGGGATTGGTGCTTGGGTTAGGGTCAGGGTGGGGTTGGGGTTGGGGTTGTGGTTAGGATTAGGGCTAGGGCTAGGACTAGGGTTAGGGCTTGGGCTAGGTTTAGGATTAGGGTTAGTGTGAGGGTTAGTGTTAGGTTTAGGTTTAGGGTTAGGAGTCGGGTCGGGCTCGGTGTCAGTGTCAAGGTTAGGTTTACACTGCATTACACCGCATTAGGGTTGGTGTTAGGGTTAGGTTTTGGGCTAGGGCTAGTGCCATGGCCAGGGTCTGTGCCAGAGTTTGGGTACATTTAGGGTCAGGGTCGGTGCCAGGTTTAGTGTTCCGGCTATGGTTAGGGTCACGGTCAGGGTCAGGGTTAGGGTTTAGGGTTTAGGTTTAGGGTTACGGTTAGCGTTAGTGTTTGGGTTAGGGTTAGGGTCCGCATTAGGGTTAGGGTTAGGGTTAGGGTTTGGTTTATGTTTAGGGTCAGGTTCAGCATTAAGGTCAGGGTTAGCATTAGGGTTAGGGTTAGCGTTAGGGTTAGGGTTAGGGTTAGGTTTAGGTTTAGGGTTAGTGTTAGCATTATGGTTAGGGTTAGTGTTAGCATTAGGGTTAGGGTTATGTTCATGGTTAGGGTTAGATGTTAGGGTTTAGCTGTTAGATTTAGGTTTTGGCTTAGTGTTGGGGTTAGGGTTCGGCAGCATGAGGAAGCGTTAGACTTAGGTTTAGGGTTAGGCTTAGCATTAGGGTTAGGGATGGGTTAGGGTTGGGGTTAGCATCAGGGTTAGGGCTATGTTTATGGTTAGGTTTAGGGTCAGGGTTAGGGTTAGAGTTAGTGTTAGGATTAGCATTAGGTTTAGGGTTAGCGTTAGCGTTAGCGTTAGGGTTAGGATCCGCATTAGTGTTAGGGTTTGCATTAGGGTTGCAGTTGGGGTTAGGTTTCGGTTTATGGATAGGTTTAGTATTAAGGTTAGGGTTAGGGTTTGGGTTAGGGTTAGGGTTAGGGTTAGTGTTAGGGTTAGGGTTAGGTTTAGGGTTAGGGTTAGGGTTAGAGTCATGGTTAGTGTTACGGTTCGGTTCAGGGTTAGGGTTAGGGTCAGTGTTACTTAAGCGTAGGGTTAGGATTAGGGTTAGGCTTAGGTTCAGGGTTAGGGTTAGGGTTGGGTACGGGTTAGGGTTAAGGCGAGGGTTAGGGTTCGGGTTAGGGTTAGGGTCAGGTTTCGTGTACTGGTTAGGGTTAGGTTTAGGGTTAAGGTTCGGCTTAGCATTAGGTTTAGCGTCATGGTTAGGGTTAGGGTTAGGGTTAGGGTCCTCATGAGGGTTAGAGTTAGGGTTCGGGTTACTGTTAGGGTTAAGGTTCGGGTTAGTGTTAAGATTAGGTTTAGTGTTCGGATTAGGGTTTGGATTAGGGTTCGGGTTCGGATTAGGGTTAGTGTCATGGTTAGGTTTACGGTTAGCTTTAGGGTTAGCATTAGCTTTAGGGGTTAGGGTTAGCCTTTGGGTTAGGGTTATGGTTAGGTACCGCATTAGTATTAGGATTTGCATTAGGGTTAGGGTTAGGGTTGGGGTTAGGGTTAGGTTTAGGGTTAGGTAACGTTTAGGGTTAGGGTTAGGGTTAGCGGTAGTGTTAGCTTTAGGGTTAGGGTTTGCATTAAGGTTAGGGTTAGGGTTGTGGTATGGGTTAGGGTTAGGGTTAGGTAAGGGTTTGGGTTAGGGTTAGGGTTAGGGTTAGGTTTATGGTTAGGATTAGTATTAGCATTAGGGTTAGGGTTAGGGTTAGCATTAGGGTTAGGGTTAGGGTTAGTGTTAGGTTTAGGTTTAGGGTTAGTGTTTACATTATGGTTAGGGTTAGTGTTAGCATTCGGTTTAGGGTTATGTTCATGGTTAGGGTTAGCTGTTAGGGTTTAGCTGTTAGATTTAGGTTTTGGCTTAGTGTTGGGGTTAGGGTTCGGCAGCATGAGGAAGGGTTAGACTTAGGTTTAGGGTTAGGCTTAGCATTAGGGTTAGGGATGGGTTAGGGTTGGTGTTAGCATCAGGGTTAGGGCTATGTTTATGGTTAGGTTTAGGGTCAGGGTTAGGGTTAGAGTTAGCGTTAGGATTAGGATTAGGTTTAGGGTTAGCGTTAGGGTTAGCGTTAGGGTTAGGATCCGCATTAGTGTTAGGGTTTGCATTAGGGTTAGGGTTAGCGTCTGCTTTAGGGTTATGTTTTGCATCAGGGTTAGGGTCAGGGCTATTATTATGTTTAGGGATCGGTTATGGTTAGCCTTAGGGTTAGCTTTAGGGTTAGGATTAGCATTAGGGTTGGTGTTAGGGTTAGGTTTCGGTTTATGGTTAGGTTTAGTATTAGGGTTAGGGTTAGTGTTAGGGTTAGGGTTAGGGTTAGTGTTAGGGTTAGGGTTAGGTTTAGGTTTGGGTTAGGGTTTGGTTTAGGGTTAGCGTCATGGTTATGGTTAGGGTTACGTTTAGGGTTAGGGCTAGGCTTACGGTTAGGGTTAGAGTTAGGGTTAGGGTTAGTATTATGGTTAGGGTTAGGGTTAGGGTTAGGGTTAGGCTTAGGTTTAGGGTTCGGGTTAGCTTTAGGGTTAGAGTCATGGTTAGTGTTACGGTTCTGTTCAGGGTTAGGGTTAGGGTCAGTGTTAGGTAAGCGTAGTGTTAGGATTAGGGTTAGGGTTAGGTTCAGGGTTAGGGTTAGGGTTGGGTACGGGTTACGGTTAAGGTTAGGGTTAGGGTTTGGGTTAGGGTTAGGGTCAGGTTTCGTGTACGGGTTAGGGTTAGGTTTAGGGTTAAGGTTCGGCTTAGCATTAGGCTTAGCGTCATGGTTAGGGTTAGGGTTAGGGTTAGGGTCCTCATGAGGGTTAGAGTTAGGGTTCGGGTTACTGTTAGGGTTAAGGTTCGGGTTAGTGTTAAGATTAGGTTTAGTGTTCGGATTAGGGTTTGGATTAGGGCTCGGGTTCGGATTAGGGTTAGTGTCATGGTTAGGTTTACGGTTAGCTTTAGGGTTAGGATTAGCATTAGGGGTTAGGGTTAGCCTTTGGGTTAGGGTTATGGTTAGGTTCTGCATTAGTATTAGGATTTGCATTAGGGTTAGGGTTAGGGTTGGGGTTAGGGTTAAGTTTAGGGTTAGGCAAGTTTTAGGGTTAGGCTTAGGGTTAGCGTTAGGGTTAGCATTAGGGTTAGGGTTTGCATTAAGGTTAGGGTTAGGGTTGTGGTATGGGTTAGGGTTAGAGTTAGGTAAGGGTTTGGGTTAGGGTTTGGGTTAGGGTTAGGTTTATGGTTAGGATTAGTGTTAGCATTAGGGTTAGGGTTAGCGTTAGCATTAGGGTTAGGGTTAGGTTTATGGTTAGTGTTGGGGTTAGCATTATGGTTAGGGTTAGGTCTATTGTTAGGGTTATCATTAGGTTTAGGGTTAGTTTTAGCATTAGGGTTAGGGTTAGGTTTATGATTAGGGTTCGCTGTTAGTGTTTAGGTGTTAGATTAACGTTTAGGCTTTGTGTTGGGGTTAGGGATCGGGAGCATGGGTGTTAGGGTCAGTGTCAGTGTCAGGGTCAGGGTCAGTGTCTGGGTTAGGGGTTTAGGGTTTGCGTTCGGGTCAGGATTATGGTAGGGTTAGTGTTAAGTGGTATTTTTTATGTTTAGTGTTAGGGTGAGAGTGAGGGTGAGGGTTAGCACTAGCGATAGGCTTAGGGTTGGGGTCAGGGTTAGTGTTAGGGCTAGGGCTAGGGCCAGGGCCAGTATTAGGGTTAGGGTTAGGTTTAGTGACAGCGCATTAGGTTATTGGTTAGGGAGAGCATGAGGTTTCGGGTTACGGGTCGGGCTAGGCTTAGGGTTAGGATTAGGGTGCATTAGGGTTAGGGTCACGGTCAGGGTTAGGGTTAGGGTTTAGTGTTAGGGTTTAGTGTTCGGGTTAGGGTTATGGTTAGGGTTAGGGTCAGGGTTTGTGTTTGGGGTAAGGGCTAGGGCCAGGGCCGGGGCCAGTGTTAGGGTTAGGGTTACGTTGTATTAGGGTTAGGGTTAGGGTTAGGGTTAGGTTTAGGGTTCGAGTTCGGGTTAGGGTTGGTGTTAGGGTTATGGTTAGGGTTTGGGTTCGGGTTTGGGTGAGCATCATGGTTAGGGTTAGGGTTAGGTGTCAGGGTCAGGGGTTAGGGTAATGGGTTAGGGTTAGGGTTGTGTTATTGATTGGGTTTAGCGATTAGGGTTAGGGATAGGGGTTAGGGACAGGCTTAGTTTTAGGGTCTAGGGTTAGGTTTAGAATTCCAGTCAGTGTTAGGCGTTAGGGTCAGGGTTCGGGTTTAGGGTTAGGGTCAAGGGTTAGGGTTAGGTTTAGGGTCAGGGTTAAGGTCAGGGACTGTGTCAGGCTTAGGGTTGGGGATTGTGGTTGGGGTTAGGGTCAGAATGAGGTTGGGGTTGGGGTTGTGGTTAGGTTTAGGGCCAGGGCTAGGGTTAGGTTCCAATTTGGGTTCAGGGTTTAGGTTTAGGGTTACGGCTAGGGCTAGGGTTAGGGTTAGGGTTAGCGGCATTAGGGTTAGGGTTAGTTTGGGAGGGAGGGAGTGTGAGGGCTAGGGTTAGGGTGAGTGTTAGCGGCATTAGGGTTAGGGTTAGGGTGTGAGGGAGTGAGAGTGTGGGTGTGGGAGGCAGTGAGTATGAGGAGGCAGGGAGAGAGTGTGAGGATTAGTGTTAGGGTTAGGATCCTCATTACTGTTAGAGTTAGGGTCCGCATTAGCGTTAGGGTTAGGCTTACGGTTAGCATTAGGTTTTGTGTTAGGATTAGGGTCCGCATTAGGGTTAGGGTTAGGGTTCGAGTTAGGGTTAGGGTTAGGGTTAGGGTTAGTGTTAGGTTTAGGGTTAGGGTTAGGGTTAGCATTAGGGTCAGGGTTATCATTAGGGTTAGGGTTAGCGTCAGGGTTAGTGTTAGGGTTCGGGTTAGCGTTAGGGTTTAGTGATAGGGTTAGGATTAAGGTCAGGGTTAAGGTCAGGGACTCTGTCAGGG
>NC_054508.1:2746948-2751948 GCF_017639515.1 Carcharodon carcharias
GGGTTGGGGTCAGGGTAAATGTTAGGGCTAGGGCTAGGGCCAGGGCCAGTATTCGGGTTAGGGTTAGGTTTAGTGTCACCGCATTAGGGTATTGGTTAGGGAGAGCATGAGTGTTCGGGTTAGCCGTTGGGCTAGGCTTAGGGTTAGGATTACGGTCCATTAGGGTTAGGGTCACGGTCAGAGTTAGGGTTAGGGTTAGGGTTTAGTGTTAGGGTTTAGGGTTCGGGTTAGGGTTAGGGTTTGGGTTAGGTTCAGGTTCTGTGTTAGGGCTAGGGCTAGGGCCAGGTCCAGTGCCAGTTTTAGGGTTAGGGTTAGGGTGTATTAGGGTTAGGGTTAGGGTTAGGTTTAGGGTTCGAGTTCCGGTTAGGGTTGGTGTTAGGGTTATGGTTAGGGTTCGGGTTAGGGTTTTGGTGAGCGTCATGGTTAGGGTTAGGTTTAGGAGTCAGGGTCAGGGGTTGGGTAAGGGGTTAGGGTTAGGGTTTTGTTATTGATTGGGGTTAGGGATTAGGGTTAGGGATAGGGGTTAGGGACAGGGTTAGGTTTAGGGTCTAGGGTTAGGTTTAGGATTAGGGTCAGTGTTAGGCGTTAGGGTCAGGGTTATTGTTTAGTGTTAGGGTCAAGTGTTAGGGAAAGGATTAGGGTCAGTGTTAAGGTCAGGGACAGTGTCAGGCTTAGGTTTGGGGATTGGGATTGGGGTTAGGGTCAGCGTGAGGTTGGGGTTGGGGTTGTGGTTAGGATTAGGGCCAGGGCTAGGGTTAGGTTCCAATTTGGGTTCAGGGTTTAGGTTTAGGGTTACGGCTAGGGCTAGGGTTAGGGTTAGGGTTAGTGGCATTAGGGTTAGGGTTAGGGTGGGAGGGAGTGAGTGTGCGGGTGTGGGAGGCAGTGAGTATGAGGAGGCAGGGAGGGAGTGTGAGGATTAGTGTTAGGGTTAGGATCCTCATTACTGTTAGAGTTAGGGTCCGCATTAGCGTTAGGGTTAGGGTTACGATTCGCATTAGGTTTTGGGTTAGGATTAGGGTCCGCATTAGGGTTAGGGTTAAGGTTCGAGTTATCATTAGGGTTAGGGTCCGCATTAGGGTTAGGGTTTGCATTAGGGTTAGTGTTAGGGTTCGGGTTAAGGTTAGGGGTTAGTGAGAGTGTTAGGTTTAGGGTTAGGGTCAAGTGTTAGGGTTAGGATTAAGGTCAGGGTTAAGGTCAGGGACTGTGTCAGGTTTAGGATTAGGGATTGGTGCTTGGGTTAGGGTCAGGGTGGTTTGGGGTTGGGGTTGTGGTTAGGATTAGGGCTAGGGCTAGGACTAGGGTTAGGGCTTGGGCTAGGTTTAGGATTAGGGTTAGTGTGAGGGTTAGTGTTAGGTTTAGGGTTAGGGTTAGGAGTCGGGTCGGGCTCGGTGTCAGTGTCAAGGTTAGGTTTACACTGCATTACACCGCATTAGGGTTGGTGTTAGGGTTAGGTTTTGGGCTAGGCCTAGTGCCATGGCCAGGGTCTGTGCCAGAGTTAGGGTACATTTAGGGTCAGGGTCGGTGCCAGGTTTAGTGTTCCGGCTATGGTTAGGGTCACGGTCAGGGTCAGGCTTAGGGTTTAGGGTTTAGGTTTAGGGTTACGGTTAGCGTTAGTGTTTGGGTTAGGGTTAGGGTCCGCATTAGGGTTAGGGTTAGGGTTAGGGTTTGGTTTATGTTTAGGGTCAGGTTCAGCATTAAGGTCAGGGTTAGCATTAGGGTTAGGGTTAGCGTTAGGATTAGGGTTAGGGTTAGGTTTAGGTTTAGGGTTAGTGTTAGCATTATGGTTAGGGTTAGTGTTAGCATTAGGGTTAGGGTTATGTTCATGGTTAGGGTTAGCTGTTAGGGTTTAGCTGTTAGATTTAGGTTTTGGCTTAGTGTTGGGGTTAGGGTTCGGCAGCATGAGGAAGGGTTAGACTTAGGTTTAGGGTTAGGCTTAGCATTAGGGTTAGGGATGGGTTAGGGATGGGGTTAGCATCAGGGTTAGGGCTATGTTTATGGTTAGGTTTAGGGTCAGGGTTAGGGTTAGAGTTAGTGTTAGGATTAGCATTAGGTTTAGGGTTAGCGATAGGGTTAGCGTTAGGGTTAGGATCCGCATTAGTGTTAGGGTTTGCATTAGGGTTGCAGTTGGGGTTAGGTTTCGGTTTATGGATAGGTTCAGTATTAAGGTTAGGGTTAGGGTTTGGGTTAGGGTTAGGGTTAGGGTTAGTGTTAGGGTTAGGGTTAGGTTTAGGGTTAGGTTTAGGGTTAGAGTCATGGTTAGTGTTACAGTTCGGTTCAGGGTTAGGGTTAGGGTCAATGTTACGTAAGCGTAGGGTTAGGATTAGGGTTAGGCTTAGGTTCAGGGTTAGGGTTAGGGTTGGGTACGGGTTAGGGTTAAGGCGAGGGTTAGGGTTCGGGTTAGGGTTAGGGTCAGGTTTTGTGTACTGGTTAGGGTTAGGTTTAGGGTTAAGGTTCGGCTTAGCATTAGGGTTAGCGTCATGGTTAAGGTTAGGGTTAGGGTTAGGGTCCTCATGAGGGTTAGAGTTAGGGTTCGGGTTACTGTTAGGGTTAAGGTTCGGGTTAGTGTTAAGATTAGGTTTAGTGTTCGGATTAGGGTTTGGATTAGGGTTCGGGTTCGGATTAGGGTTAGTGTCATGGTTAGGTTTACGGTTAGCTTTATGGTTAGGATTAGCTTTAGGGGTTAGGGTTAGCCTTTGGGTTAGGGTTATGGTTAGGTTCCGCATTAGTATTAGGATTTGCATTAGGGTTAGGGTTATGGTTGGGGTTAGGGTTAGGTTTAGGGTTAGGTAAGGTTTAGGGTTAGGGTTAGGGTTAGCGGTAGGGTTAGCTTTAGGGTTAGGGTTTGCATTAAGGTTAGGGTTAGGGTTGTGGTATTGGTTAGGGTTAGGGTTAGGTAAGGGTTTGGGTTATGGTTAGGGTTAGGGTTAGGTTTATGGTTAGGATTAGTGTTAGCATTAGGGTTAGGGTTAGGGTTAGCATTAGGGTTAGGGTTAGGGTTAGAGTTACGTTTAGGTTTAGGGTTAGTGTTTACATTATGGTTAGGGTTAGTGTTAGCTTTCGGTTTAGGGTTATGTTCATGGTTAGGGTTAGCTGTTAGGGTTTAGCTGTTAGATTTAGGTTTTGACTTAGTGTTGGGGTTAGGGTTCGGCAGCATGAGGAAGGGTTAGACTTAGGTTTAGGGTTAGGCTTAGCATTAGGGTTAGGGATGGGTTAGGGTTGGTGTTAGCATCAGGGTTAGGGCTATGTTTATGGTTAGGTTTAGGGTCAGGGTTAGGGTTAGAGTTAGCGTTAGGATTAGCATTAGGTTCAGGGTTAGCGTTAGGGTTAGCGTTAGGGTTAGGATCCGCATTAGTGTTAGGGTTTGCATTAGGGTTGCAGTTGGGGTTAGGGTTAGGGTCTGCTTTAGGGTTATGTTTTGCATCAGGGTTAGGGTCAGGGCTATTATTATGTTTAGGGTTCGGTTATGGTTAGCCTTAGGGTTAGCTTTAGGGTTAGGATTAGCATTAGGGTTGGTGTTAGGGTTAGGTTTCGGTTTATGGTTAGGTTTAGTATTAGGGTTAGGGTTAGTGTTAGGGTTAGAGTTAGGGTTAGTGTTAGGGTTAGGGTTAGGTTTAGGTTTGGGTTAGGGTTTGGTTTAGGGTTAGCGTCATGGTTATGGTTAGGGTTACGTTTAGGGTTAGGGTTAGGCTTACGGTTAGGGTTAGAGTTAGGGTTAGGGTTAGTATTATGGTTAGGGTTAGGGTTAGGGTTAGGGTTAGGCTTAGGTTTAGGGTTCGGGTTAGGTTTAGGGTTAGAGTCATGGTTAGTGTTACTGTTCTGTTCAGGGTTAGGGTTAGGGTCAGTGTTAGTTAAGCGTAGTGTTAGGATTAGGGTTAGAGTTAGGTTCAGGGTTAGGGTTAGGGTTGGGTACGGGTTACGGTTAAGGTTAGGGTTAGGGTTTGGGTTAGGGTTAGGGTCAGGTTTCGTGTACGGGTTAGGGTTAGGTTTAGGGTTAAGGTTCGGCTTAGCATTAGGCTTAGCGTCATGGTTAGGGTTAGGGTTAGGGTCCTCATTAGGGTTAGAGTTAGGGTTCGGGTTACTGTTAGGGTTAAGGTTTGGGTTAGTGTTAAGATTAGGTTTAGTGTTCGGATTAGGGTTTGGATTAGGGCTCGGGTTCGGATTAGGGTTAGTGTCATGGTTAGGTTTACGGTTAGCTTTAGGGTTAGGATTAGCATTAGGGGTTAGGGTTAGCCTTTGGGTTAGGGTTATGGTTAGGTTCCGCATTAGTATTAGGATTTGCATTAGGGTTAGTGTTAGGGTTGGGGTTAGGGTTAAGTTTAGGGTTAGGCAAGTTTTAGGGTTAGGGTTAGGGTTAGCGTTAGGATTAGCATTAGGGTTAGGGTTTGCATTAAGGTTAGGGTTAGGGTTGTGGTATGGGTTAGGGTTAGAGTTAGGTAAGGATTTGGGTTAGGGTTTGGGTTAGGGTTAGGTTTATGGTTAGGATTAGTGTTAGCATTAGGGTTAGGGTTAGCGTTAGCATTAGGGTTAGGGTTAGGTTTAGGGTTAGTGTTGGGATTAGCATTATGGTTAGGGTTAGGTCTATTGTTAGGGTTATCATTAGGTTTAGGGATAGTTTTAGCATTAGGGTTAGGGTTAGGTTTATGATTAGGGTTCGCTGTTAGTGTTTAGGTGTTAGATTAACGTTTAGGCTTAGTGTTGGGGTTAGGGATCAGGAGCATGGGTGTTAGGGTCAGTGTCAGTGTCAGGGTCAGGGTCAGTGTCTGGGTTAGGGGTTTAGGGTTAGCGTTCGGGTCAGGATTATGGTAGGGTTAGTGTTAAGTGGTATTTTCTATGTTTAGTGTTAGGGTGAGGGTGAGGGTGAGGGTTAGCATTAGCGTTAGGGTTAGGGTTGGGGTCAGGGTTAGTGTTAGGGCTAGGGCTAGGGCCAGGGCCAGTATTAGGGTTAGGGTTAGGTTTAGTGACAGCGCATTAGGTTATTGGTTAGGGAGAGCATGAGGTTT
>NC_054508.1:2759448-2764448 GCF_017639515.1 Carcharodon carcharias
TCAGGGGTTGGGTAAGGGGTTAGGGTTAGGGTTTTGTTATTGATTGGGGTTAGGGATTAGGGTTAGGGATAGGGGTTAGGGACAGGGTTAGGTTTAGGGTCTAGGGTTAGGTTTAGGATTAGGGTCAGTGTTAGGCGTTAGGGTCAGGGTTATTGTTTAGTGTTAGGGTCAAGTGTTAGGGAAAGGATTAGGGTCAGTGTTAAGGTCAGGGACAGTGTCAGGCTTAGGTTTGGGGATTGGGATTGGGGTTAGGGTCAGCGTGAGGTTGGGGTTGGGGTTGTGGTTAGGATTAGGGCCAGGGCTAGGGTTAGGTTCCAATTTGGGTTCAGGGTTTAGGTTTAGGGTTACGGCTAGGGCTAGGGTTAGGGTTAGGGTTAGTGGCATTAGGGTTAGGGTTAGGGTGGGAGGGAGTGAGTGTGCGGGTGTGGGAGGCAGTGAGTATGAGGAGGCAGGGAGGGAGTGTGAGGATTAGTGTTAGGGTTAGGATCCTCATTACTGTTAGAGTTAGGGTCCGCATTAGCGTTAGGGTTAGGGTTACGATTCGCATTAGGTTTTGGGTTAGGATTAGGGTCCGCATTAGGGTTAGGGTTAAGGTTCGAGTTATCATTAGGGTTAGGGTCCGCATTAGGGTTAGGGTTTGCATTAGGGTTAGTGTTAGGGTTCGGGTTAAGGTTAGGGGTTAGTGAGAGTGTTAGGTTTAGGGTTAGGGTCAAGTGTTAGGGTTAGGATTAAGGTCAGGGTTAAGGTCAGGGACTGTGTCAGGTTTAGGATTAGGGATTGGTGCTTGGGTTAGGGTCAGGGTGGTTTGGGGTTGGGGTTGTGGTTAGGATTAGGGCTAGGGCTAGGACTAGGGTTAGGGCTTGGGCTAGGTTTAGGATTAGGGTTAGTGTGAGGGTTAGTGTTAGGTTTAGGGTTAGGGTTAGGAGTCGGGTCGGGCTCGGTGTCAGTGTCAAGGTTAGGTTTACACTGCATTACACCGCATTAGGGTTGGTGTTAGGGTTAGGTTTTGGGCTAGGCCTAGTGCCATGGCCAGGGTCTGTGCCAGAGTTAGGGTACATTTAGGGTCAGGGTCGGTGCCAGGTTTAGTGTTCCGGCTATGGTTAGGGTCACGGTCAGGGTCAGGCTTAGGGTTTAGGGTTTAGGTTTAGGGTTACGGTTAGCGTTAGTGTTTGGGTTAGGGTTAGGGTCCGCATTAGGGTTAGGGTTAGGGTTAGGGTTTGGTTTATGTTTAGGGTCAGGTTCAGCATTAAGGTCAGGGTTAGCATTAGGGTTAGGGTTAGCGTTAGGATTAGGGTTAGGGTTAGGTTTAGGTTTAGGGTTAGTGTTAGCATTATGGTTAGGGTTAGTGTTAGCATTAGGGTTAGGGTTATGTTCATGGTTAGGGTTAGCTGTTAGGGTTTAGCTGTTAGATTTAGGTTTTGGCTTAGTGTTGGGGTTAGGGTTCGGCAGCATGAGGAAGGGTTAGACTTAGGTTTAGGGTTAGGCTTAGCATTAGGGTTAGGGATGGGTTAGGGATGGGGTTAGCATCAGGGTTAGGGCTATGTTTATGGTTAGGTTTAGGGTCAGGGTTAGGGTTAGAGTTAGTGTTAGGATTAGCATTAGGTTTAGGGTTAGCGATAGGGTTAGCGTTAGGGTTAGGATCCGCATTAGTGTTAGGGTTTGCATTAGGGTTGCAGTTGGGGTTAGGTTTCGGTTTATGGATAGGTTCAGTATTAAGGTTAGGGTTAGGGTTTGGGTTAGGGTTAGGGTTAGGGTTAGTGTTAGGGTTAGGGTTAGGTTTAGGGTTAGGTTTAGGGTTAGAGTCATGGTTAGTGTTACAGTTCGGTTCAGGGTTAGGGTTAGGGTCAATGTTACGTAAGCGTAGGGTTAGGATTAGGGTTAGGCTTAGGTTCAGGGTTAGGGTTAGGGTTGGGTACGGGTTAGGGTTAAGGCGAGGGTTAGGGTTCGGGTTAGGGTTAGGGTCAGGTTTTGTGTACTGGTTAGGGTTAGGTTTAGGGTTAAGGTTCGGCTTAGCATTAGGGTTAGCGTCATGGTTAAGGTTAGGGTTAGGGTTAGGGTCCTCATGAGGGTTAGAGTTAGGGTTCGGGTTACTGTTAGGGTTAAGGTTCGGGTTAGTGTTAAGATTAGGTTTAGTGTTCGGATTAGGGTTTGGATTAGGGTTCGGGTTCGGATTAGGGTTAGTGTCATGGTTAGGTTTACGGTTAGCTTTATGGTTAGGATTAGCTTTAGGGGTTAGGGTTAGCCTTTGGGTTAGGGTTATGGTTAGGTTCCGCATTAGTATTAGGATTTGCATTAGGGTTAGGGTTATGGTTGGGGTTAGGGTTAGGTTTAGGGTTAGGTAAGGTTTAGGGTTAGGGTTAGGGTTAGCGGTAGGGTTAGCTTTAGGGTTAGGGTTTGCATTAAGGTTAGGGTTAGGGTTGTGGTATTGGTTAGGGTTAGGGTTAGGTAAGGGTTTGGGTTATGGTTAGGGTTAGGGTTAGGTTTATGGTTAGGATTAGTGTTAGCATTAGGGTTAGGGTTAGGGTTAGCATTAGGGTTAGGGTTAGGGTTAGAGTTACGTTTAGGTTTAGGGTTAGTGTTTACATTATGGTTAGGGTTAGTGTTAGCTTTCGGTTTAGGGTTATGTTCATGGTTAGGGTTAGCTGTTAGGGTTTAGCTGTTAGATTTAGGTTTTGGCTTAGTGTTGGGGTTAGGGTTCGGCAGCATGAGGAAGGGTTAGACTTAGGTTTAGGGTTAGGCTTAGCATTAGGGTTAGGGATGGGTTAGGGTTGGTGTTAGCATCAGGGTTAGGGCTATGTTTATGGTTAGGTTTAGGGTCAGGGTTAGGGTTAGAGTTAGCGTTAGGATTAGCATTAGGTTCAGGGTTAGCGTTAGGGTTAGCGTTAGGGTTAGGATCCGCATTAGTGTTAGGGTTTGCATTAGGGTTGCAGTTGGGGTTAGGGTTAGGGTCTGCTTTAGGGTTATGTTTTGCATCAGGGTTAGGGTCAGGGCTATTATTATGTTTAGGGTTCGGTTATGGTTAGCCTTAGGGTTAGCTTTAGGGTTAGGATTAGCATTAGGGTTGGTGTTAGGGTTAGGTTTCGGTTTATGGTTAGGTTTAGTATTAGGGTTAGGGTTAGTGTTAGGGTTAGAGTTAGGGTTAGTGTTAGGGTTAGGGTTAGGTTTAGGTTTGGGTTAGGGTTTGGTTTAGGGTTAGCGTCATGGTTATGGTTAGGGTTACGTTTAGGGTTAGGGTTAGGCTTACGGTTAGGGTTAGAGTTAGGGTTAGGGTTAGTATTATGGTTAGGGTTAGGGTTAGGGTTAGGGTTAGGCTTAGGTTTAGGGTTCGGGTTAGGTTTAGGGTTAGAGTCATGGTTAGTGTTACTGTTCTGTTCAGGGTTAGGGTTAGGGTCAGTGTTAGTTAAGCGTAGTGTTAGGATTAGGGTTAGAGTTAGGTTCAGGGTTAGGGTTAGGGTTGGGTACGGGTTACGGTTAAGGTTAGGGTTAGGGTTTGGGTTAGGGTTAGGGTCAGGTTTCGTGTACGGGTTAGGGTTAGGTTTAGGGTTAAGGTTCGGCTTAGCATTAGGCTTAGCGTCATGGTTAGGGTTAGGGTTAGGGTCCTCATTAGGGTTAGAGTTAGGGTTCGGGTTACTGTTAGGGTTAAGGTTTGGGTTAGTGTTAAGATTAGGTTTAGTGTTCGGATTAGGGTTTGGATTAGGGCTCGGGTTCGGATTAGGGTTAGTGTCATGGTTAGGTTTACGGTTAGCTTTAGGGTTAGGATTAGCATTAGGGGTTAGGGTTAGCCTTTGGGTTAGGGTTATGGTTAGGTTCCGCATTAGTATTAGGATTTGCATTAGGGTTAGTGTTAGGGTTGGGGTTAGGGTTAAGTTTAGGGTTAGGCAAGTTTTAGGGTTAGGGTTAGGGTTAGCGTTAGGATTAGCATTAGGGTTAGGGTTTGCATTAAGGTTAGGGTTAGGGTTGTGGTATGGGTTAGGGTTAGAGTTAGGTAAGGATTTGGGTTAGGGTTTGGGTTAGGGTTAGGTTTATGGTTAGGATTAGTGTTAGCATTAGGGTTAGGGTTAGCGTTAGCATTAGGGTTAGGGTTAGGTTTAGGGTTAGTGTTGGGATTAGCATTATGGTTAGGGTTAGGTCTATTGTTAGGGTTATCATTAGGTTTAGGGTTAGTTTTAGCATTAGGGTTAGGGTTAGGTTTATGATTAGGGTTCGCTGTTAGTGTTTAGGTGTTAGATTAACGTTTAGGCTTAGTGTTGGGGTTAGGGATCAGGAGCATGGGTGTTAGGGTCAGTGTCAGTGTCAGGGTCAGGGTCAGTGTCTGGGTTAGGGGTTTAGGGTTAGCGTTCGGGTCAGGATTATGGTAGGGTTAGTGTTAAGTGGTATTTTCTATGTTTAGTGTTAGGGTGAGGGTGAGGGTGAGGGTTAGCATTAGCGTTAGGGTTAGGGTTGGGGTCAGGGTTAGTGTTAGGGCTAGGGCTAGGGCCAGGGCCAGTATTAGGGTTAGGGTTAGGTTTAGTGACAGCGCATTAGGTTATTGGTTAGGGAGAGCATGAGGTTTCGGGTTACGGGTCGGGCTAGGCTTAGGGTTAGGATTAGGGTGCATTAGGGTTAGCGTCACGGTCAGGGTTAGGGTTAGGGTTTAGTGTTAGGGTTTCGGGTTCGGGTTAGGGTTGTGGTTAGGGTTAGGGTCAGGGTTTGTGTTTGGGGTAAGGGCTAGGGCCAGGGCCGGGGCCAGTGTTAGGGTTAGGGTTACGTTGTATTAGGGTTAGGGTGAGGGTTAGGGTTAGGTTTAGGGTTCGAGTTCAGGTTAGGGTTGGTGTTAGGGTTAATGGTTAGGGTTCGGGTTCGGGTTTGGGTGAGCATCATGGTTAGGGTTATGGTTAGGTGTCAGGGTGAGGGGTTAGGGTAAGGGGTTAGGGTTAGGGTTGTGTTATTGATTGGGGTTAGCGATTAGGGTTAGGGATAGGGGTTAGGGACAGGCTTAGTTTTAGGGTCCAGGGTTAGGT
>NC_054508.1:2769448-2774448 GCF_017639515.1 Carcharodon carcharias
GAGTGTGAGGGTGACGGTCAGTGTTAGGGGTTAGAATTAGTTTGACGGTGAGGGTAGGGGTTACGGTTAGGGTTAGCACTAGCGTTACGGTTAGGGTTGGGGTCAGGGTAAATGTTAGGGCTAGGGCTAGGGCCAGGGCCAGTATTCGGGTTAGGATTAGGTTTAGTGTCACCGCATTAGGGTATTGGTTAGGGAGAGCATGAGTGTTCGGGTTAGCCGTTGGGCTAGGCTTAGGGTTAGGATTACGGTCCATTAGGGTTAGGGTCACGGTCAGAGTTAGGGTTAGGGTTAGGGTTTAGTGCTGGGTTTAGGGTTCGGGTTAGGGTTAGGGTTTGTGTTAGGTTCAGGTTCTGTGTTAGGGCTAGGGCAAGGGCCAGGGCCAGTGCCAGTTTTAGGGTTAGGGTTAGGGTGTATTAGGGTTAGGGTTAGGGTTAGGTTTAGGGTTCGAGTTCCGGTTAGGGTTGGTGTTAGGGTTATGGTTAGGGTTCGGGTTAGGGTTTTGGTGAGCGTCATGGTTAGGGTTAGGGTTAGGAGTCAGGGTCAGGGGTTAGGGTAAGGGGTTAGGGTTAGGGTTTTGTTATTGATTGGGGTTAGGGATTAGGGTTAGGGATAGGGGTTAGGGACAGGGTTAGGTTTAGG
This sequence comes from Carcharodon carcharias, assembly GCF_017639515.1. NCBI lineage: Eukaryota > Metazoa > Chordata > Chondrichthyes > Lamniformes > Lamnidae > Carcharodon > Carcharodon carcharias. Next base: position 2,770,088 of record NC_054508.1, read on the forward strand.
GTCTAGGGTTAGGTTTAAGATTAGGGTCAGTGTTAGGCGTTAGGGTCAGGGTTATTGTTTAGTGTTAGGGTCAAGTGTTAGGGATAGGATTAGGGTCAGTGTTAAGGTCAGGGACAGTGTCAGGCTTAGGGTTGGGGATTGGGATTGGGGTTAGGGTCAGCGTGAGGTTGGGGTTGGGGTTGTGGTTAGGATTAGGGCCAGGGCTAGGGTTAGGTTCCAATTTGGGTTCAGGGTTTAGGTTTAGGGTTACGGCTAGGGCTAGGGTTAGGGTTAGGGTTAGTGGCATTAGGGTTAGGGTTAGGGTGGGAGGGAGTGAGTGTGCGGTTGTGGGAGGCAGTGAGTATGAGGAGGCAGGGAGGGAGTGTGAGGATTAGTGTTAGGGTTAGGATCCTCATTACTGTTAGAGTTAGGGTCCGCATTAGCGTTAGGGTTAGGGTTACGATTCGCATTAGGTTTTGGGTTAGGATTAGGGTCCGCATTAGTGTTAGGGTTAGGGTTCGAGTTATCATTAGGGTTAGGGTTAGCGTTAGGGTTAGGGTTAGGGTCCGCATTAGGGTTAGGGTTTGCATTAGGGTTAGTGTTAGGGTTCGGGTTAAGGTTAGGGGTTAGTGAGAGGGTTAGGTTTAGGGTTAGGGTCAAGTGTTAGGGTTAGGATTAAGGTCAGGGTTAAGGTCAGGGACTGTGTCAGGTTTAGGATTAGGTATTGGTGCTTGGGTTAGGGTCAGGGTGGTTTGGGGTTGGGGTTGTGGTTAGGATTAGGGCTAGGGCTAGGACTAGGGTTAGGGCTTGGGCTAGGTTTAGGATTAGGGTTAGTGTGAGGGTTAGTGTTAGGTTTAGGGTTAGGGTTAGGAGTCGGGTCGGGCTCGGTGTCAGTGTCAAGGTTAGGTTTACACTGCATTACACCGCATTAGGGTTGGTGTTAGGGTTAGGTTTTGGGCTAGGCCTAGTGCCATGGCCAGGGTCTGTGCCAGAGTTAGGGTACATTTAGGGTCAGGGTCGGTGCCAGGTTTAGTGTTCCGGCTATGGTTAGGGTCACGGTCAGGGTCAGGCTTAGGGTTTAGGGTTTAGGTTTAGGGTTACGGTTAGCGTTAGTGTTTGGGTTAGGGTTAGGGTCCGCATTAGGGTTAGGGTTAGGGTTAGGGTTTGGTTTATGTTTAGGGTCAGGTTCAGCATTAAGGTCAGGGTTAGCATTAGGGTTAGGGTTAGCGTTAGGATTAGGGTTAGGGTTAGGTTTAGGTTTAGGGTTAGTGTTAGCATTATGGTTAGGGTTAGTGTTAGCATTAGGGTTAGGGTTATGTTCATGGTTAGGGTTAGCTGTTAGGGTTTAGCTGTTAGATTTAGGTTTTGGCTTAGTGTTGGGGTTAGGGTTCGGCAGCATGAGGAAGGGTTAGACTTAGGTTTAGGGTTAGGCTTAGCATTAGGGTTAGGGATGGGTTAGGGATGGGGTTAGCATCAGGGTTAGGGCTATGTTTATGGTTAGGTTTAGGGTCAGGGTTAGGGTTAGAGTTAGTGTTAGGATTAGCATTAGGTTTAGGGTTAGCGATAGGGTTAGCGTTAGGGTTAGGATCCGCATTAGTGTTAGGGTTTGCATTAGGGTTGCAGTTGGGGTTAGGTTTCGGTTTATGGATAGGTTCAGTATTAAGGTTAGGGTTAGGGTTTGGGTTAGGGTTAGGGTTAGGGTTAGTGTTAGGGTTAGGGTTAGGTTTAGGGTTAGGTTTAGGGTTAGAGTCATGGTTAGTGTTACAGTTCGGTTCAGGGTTAGGGTTAGGGTCAATGTTACGTAAGCGTAGGGTTAGGATTAGGGTTAGGCTTAGGTTCAGGGTTAGGGTTAGGGTTGGGTACGGGTTAGGGTTAAGGCGAGGGTTAGGGTTCGGGTTAGGGTTAGGGTCAGGTTTTGTGTACTGGTTAGGGTTAGGTTTAGGGTTAAGGTTCGGCTTAGCATTAGGGTTAGCGTCATGGTTAAGGTTAGGGTTAGGGTTAGGGTCCTCATGAGGGTTAGAGTTAGGGTTCGGGTTACTGTTAGGGTTAAGGTTCGGGTTAGTGTTAAGATTAGGTTTAGTGTTCGGATTAGGGTTTGGATTAGGGTTCGGGTTCGGATTAGGGTTAGTGTCATGGTTAGGTTTACGGTTAGCTTTATGGTTAGGATTAGCTTTAGGGGTTAGGGTTAGCCTTTGGGTTAGGGTTATGGTTAGGTTCCGCATTAGTATTAGGATTTGCATTAGGGTTAGGGTTATGGTTGGGGTTAGGGTTAGGTTTAGGGTTAGGTAAGGTTTAGGGTTAGGGTTAGGGTTAGCGGTAGGGTTAGCTTTAGGGTTAGGGTTTGCATTAAGGTTAGGGTTAGGGTTGTGGTATTGGTTAGGGTTAGGGTTAGGTAAGGGTTTGGGTTATGGTTAGGGTTAGGGTTAGGTTTATGGTTAGGATTAGTGTTAGCATTAGGGTTAGGGTTAGGGTTAGCATTAGGGTTAGGGTTAGGGTTAGAGTTACGTTTAGGTTTAGGGTTAGTGTTTACATTATGGTTAGGGTTAGTGTTAGCTTTCGGTTTAGGGTTATGTTCATGGTTAGGGTTAGCTGTTAGGGTTTAGCTGTTAGATTTAGGTTTTGGCTTAGTGTTGGGGTTAGGGTTCGGCAGCATGAGGAAGGGTTAGACTTAGGTTTAGGGTTAGGCTTAGCATTAGGGTTAGGGATGGGTTAGGGTTGGTGTTAGCATCAGGGTTAGGGCTATGTTTATGGTTAGGTTTAGGGTCAGGGTTAGGGTTAGAGTTAGCGTTAGGATTAGCATTAGGTTCAGGGTTAGCGTTAGGGTTAGCGTTAGGGTTAGGATCCGCATTAGTGTTAGGGTTTGCATTAGGGTTGCAGTTGGGGTTAGGGTTAGGGTCTGCTTTAGGGTTATGTTTTGCATCAGGGTTAGGGTCAGGGCTATTATTATGTTTAGGGTTCGGTTATGGTTAGCCTTAGGGTTAGCTTTAGGGTTAGGATTAGCATTAGGGTTGGTGTTAGGGTTAGGTTTCGGTTTATGGTTAGGTTTAGTATTAGGGTTAGGGTTAGTGTTAGGGTTAGAGTTAGGGTTAGTGTTAGGGTTAGGGTTAGGTTTAGGTTTGGGTTAGGTTTTGGTTTAGGGTTAGCGTCATGGTTATGGTTAGGGTTACGTTTAGGGTTAGGGTTAGGCTTACGGTTAGGGTTAGAGTTAGGGTTAGGGTTAGTATTATGGTTAGGGTTAGGGTTAGGGTTAGGGTTAGGCTTAGGTTTAGGGTTCGGGTTAGGTTTAGGGTTAGAGTCATGGTTAGTGTTACTGTTCTGTTCAGGGTTAGGGTTAGGGTCAGTGTTAGTTAAGCGTAGTGTTAGGATTAGGGTTAGAGTTAGGTTCAGGGTTAGGGTTAGGGTTGGGTACGGGTTACGGTTAAGGTTAGGGTTAGGGTTTGGGTTAGGGTTAGGGTCAGGTTTCGTGTACGGGTTAGGGTTAGGTTTAGGGTTAAGGTTCGGCTTAGCATTAGGCTTAGCGTCATGGTTAGGGTTAGGGTTAGGGTCCTCATTAGGGTTAGAGTTAGGGTTCGGGTTACTGTTAGGGTTAAGGTTTGGGTTAGTGTTAAGATTAGGTTTAGTGTTCGGATTAGGGTTTGGATTAGGGCTCGGGTTCGGATTAGGGTTAGTGTCATGGTTAGGTTTACGGTTAGCTTTAGGGTTAGGATTAGCATTAGGGGTTAGGGTTAGCCTTTGGGTTAGGGTTATGGTTAGGTTCCGCATTAGTATTAGGATTTGCATTAGGGTTAGTGTTAGGGTTGGGGTTAGGGTTAAGTTTAGGGTTAGGCAAGTTTTAGGGTTAGGGTTAGGGTTAGCGTTAGGATTAGCATTAGGGTTAGGGTTTGCATTAAGGTTAGGGTTAGGGTTGTGGTATGGGTTAGGGTTAGAGTTAGGTAAGGATTTGGGTTAGGGTTTGGGTTAGGGTTAGGTTTATGGTTAGGATTAGTGTTAGCATTAGGGTTAGGGTTAGCGTTAGCATTAGGGTTAGGGTTAGGTTTAGGGTTAGTGTTGGGATTAGCATTATGGTTAGGGTTAGGTCTATTGTTAGGGTTATCATTAGGTTTAGGGTTAGTTTTAGCATTAGGGTTAGGGTTAGGTTTATGATTAGGGTTCGCTGTTAGTGTTTAGGTGTTAGATTAACGTTTAGGCTTAGTGTTGGGGTTAGGGATCAGGAGCATGGGTGTTAGGGTCAGTGTCAGTGTCAGGGTCAGGGTCAGTGTCTGGGTTAGGGGTTTAGGGTTAGCGTTCGGGTCAGGATTATGGTAGGGTTAGTGTTAAGTGGTATTTTCTATGTTTAGTGTTAGGGTGAGGGTGAGGGTGAGGGTTAGCATTAGCGTTAGGGT
>NC_054508.1:2779448-2829448 GCF_017639515.1 Carcharodon carcharias
CAGGTTTAGTGTTCGGGCTATGGTTAGGGTCACGGTCAGGGTCAGGGTTATGGTTTAGGGTTTAGGTTTAGGGTTACGGTTAGCGTTAGTGTTTGGGTTAGGGTTAGGGTCCGCATTAGGGTTAGGGTTAGGGTTCGAGTTAGGGTTTGGGTTAGGTTTAGGGTTTGGTTTATGTTTAGGGTCAGGTTCAGCATTAATGTCAGGGTTAGCATTAGGGTTAGGGTTAGCGTTCGGGTTAGGGTTAGGTTTAGGTTTAGGGTTAGGGTTAGAGTTAGCCTTAGGGTTAGGGTTAGGTTTATTGTTAGGGTTATCTTTAGGGTTAGGGTTAGTTTTAGCATTAGGGTTAGGGTTAGGTTTAGTGTTAGGGTTCGCTGTTAGTGTTTAGGTGTTAGATTTACGTTTAGGCTTAGTGTTGGGGTTAGGGATCGGGAGCATGATTGTTAGGGTCAGTGTCAGTGTCAGTGTCAGTGTCATTATCTGGGTTAGGGGTTTAGGGTTAGCGTTCGGGTTAGGATTATGGTCAGGGTTAGTGTTAAGTGGTATTTTTTATGTTTAGTGTTAGGGTGAGTGTGAGGGTGACGGTCAGTGTTAGGGGTTAGAATTAGTTTGACGGTGAGGGTAGGGGTTACGGTTAGGGTTAGCACTAGCGTTACGGTTAGGGTTGGGGTCAGGGTAAATGTTAGGGCTAGGGCTAGGGCCAGGGCCAGTATTCGGGTTAGGATTAGGTTTAGTGTCACCGCATTAGGGTATTGGTTAGGGAGAGCATGAGTGTTCGGGTTAGCCGTTGGGCTAGGCTTAGGGTTAGGATTACGGTCCATTAGGGTTAGGGTCACGGTCAGAGTTAGGGTTAGGGTTAGGGTTTAGTGCTGGGTTTAGGGTTCGGGTTAGGGTTAGGGTTTGTGTTAGGTTCAGGTTCTGTGTTAGGGCTAGGGCAAGGGCCAGGGCCAGTGCCAGTTTTAGGGTTAGGGTTAGGGTGTATTAGGGTTAGGGTTAGGGTTAGGTTTAGGGTTCGAGTTCCGGTTAGGGTTGGTGTTAGGGTTATGGTTAGGGTTCGGGTTAGGGTTTTGGTGAGCGTCATGGTTAGGGTTAGGGTTAGGAGTCAGGGTCAGGGGTTAGGGTAAGGGGTTAGGGTTAGGGTTTTGTTATTGATTGGGGTTAGGGATTAGGGTTAGGGATAGGGGTTAGGGACAGGGTTAGGTTTAGGGTCTAGGGTTAGGTTTAAGATTAGGGTCAGTGTTAGGCGTTAGGGTCAGGGTTATTGTTTAGTGTTAGGGTCAAGTGTTAGGGATAGGATTAGGGTCAGTGTTAAGGTCAGGGACAGTGTCAGGCTTAGGGTTGGGGATTGGGATTGGGGTTAGGGTCAGCGTGAGGTTGGGGTTGGGGTTGTGGTTAGGATTAGGGCCAGGGCTAGGGTTAGGTTCCAATTTGGGTTCAGGGTTTAGGTTTAGGGTTACGGCTAGGGCTAGGGTTAGGGTTAGGGTTAGTGGCATTAGGGTTAGGGTTAGGGTGGGAGGGAGTGAGTGTGCGGTTGTGGGAGGCAGTGAGTATGAGGAGGCAGGGAGGGAGTGTGAGGATTAGTGTTAGGGTTAGGATCCTCATTACTGTTAGAGTTAGGGTCCGCATTAGCGTTAGGGTTAGGGTTACGATTCGCATTAGGTTTTGGGTTAGGATTAGGGTCCGCATTAGTGTTAGGGTTAGGGTTCGAGTTATCATTAGGGTTAGGGTTAGCGTTAGGGTTAGGGTTAGGGTCCGCATTAGGGTTAGGGTTTGCATTAGGGTTAGTGTTAGGGTTCGGGTTAAGGTTAGGGGTTAGTGAGAGGGTTAGGTTTAGGGTTAGGGTCAAGTGTTAGGGTTAGGATTAAGGTCAGGGTTAAGGTCAGGGACTGTGTCAGGTTTAGGATTAGGTATTGGTGCTTGGGTTAGGGTCAGGGTGGTTTGGGGTTGGGGTTGTGGTTAGGATTAGGGCTAGGGCTAGGACTAGGGTTAGGGCTTGGGCTAGGTTTAGGATTAGGGTTAGTGTGAGGGTTAGTGTTAGGTTTAGGGTTAGGGTTAGGAGTCGGGTCGGGCTCGGTGTCAGTGTCAAGGTTAGGTTTACACTGCATTACACCGCATTAGGGTTGGTGTTAGGGTTAGGTTTTGGGCTAGGGCTAGTGCCATGGCCAGGGTCTGTGCCAGAGTTAGGGTACATTTAGGGTCAGGGTCGCTGCCAGGTTTAGTGTTCCGGTTATGGTTAGGGTCACGGTCAGGGTCAGGGTTAGGGTTTAGGGTTTAGGTTTAGGGTTACGGTTAGCGTTAGTGTTTGGGTTAGGGTTAGGGTCCGCATTAGGGTTAGGGTTAGGGTTAGGGATTGGTTTATGTTTAGGGTCAGGTTCAGCATTAAGGTCAGGGTTAGCATTAGGGTTAGGGTTAGCGTTAGGGTTAGGGTTAGGGTTAGGTTTAGGTTTAGGGTTAGTGTTAGCATTATGGTTAGGGTTAGTGTTAGCATTAGGGTTAGGGTTATGTTCATGGTTAGGGTTAGCTGTTAGGGTTTAGCTGTTAGATTTAGGTTTTGGCTTAGTGTTGGGGTTAGGGTTCGGCAGCATGAGGAAGGGTTAGACTTAGGTTTAGGGTTAGGCTTAGCATTAGGGTTAGGGATGGGTTAGGGTTGGGGTTAGCATCAGGGTTAGGGCTATGTTTATGGTTAGGTTTAGGGTCAGGGTTAGGGTTAGAGTTAGTGTTAGGATTAGCATTAGGTTTAGGGTTAGCGTTAGGGTTAGCGTTAGGGTTAGGATCCGCATTAGTGTTAGGGTTTGCATTAGGGTTGCAGTTGGGGTTAGGTTTCGGTTTATGGATAGGTTTAGTATTAAGGTTAGGGTTAGGGTTTGGGTTAGGGTTAGGGTTAGGGTTAGTGTTAGGGTTAGGGTTAGGTTTAGGGTTAGGGTTAGGGTTAGAGTCATGGTTAGTGTTACGGTTCGGTTCAGGGTTAGGGTTAGGGTCAGTGTTACGTAAGCGTAGGGTTAGGATTAGGGTTAGGCTTAGGTTCAGGGTTAGGGTTAGGGTTGGGTACGGGTTAGGGTTAAGGCGAGGGTTAGGGTTCGGGTTAGGGTTAGGGTCAGGTTTTGTGTACTGGTTAGGGTTAGGTTTAGGGTTAAGGTTCGGCTTAGCATTAGGGTTAGCGTCATGGTTAGGGTTAGGGTTAGGGTTAGGGTCCTCATGAGGGTTAGAGTTAGGGTTCGGGTTACTGTTAGGGTTAAGGTTCGGGTTAGTGTTAAGATTAGGTTTAGTGTTCGGATTAGGGTTTGGATTAGGGTTCGGGTTCGGATTAGGGTTAGTGTCATGGTTAGGTTTACGGTTAGCTTTAGGGTTAGGATTAGCTTTAGGGGTTAGGGTTAGCCTTTGGGTTAGGGTTATGGTTAGGTTCCGCATTAGTATTAGGATTTGCATTAGGGTTAGGGTTAGGGTTGGGGTTAGGGTTAGGTTTAGGGTTAGGTAAGGTTTAGGGTTAGGGTTAGGGTTAGCGGTAGGGTTAGCTTTAGGGTTAGGGTTTGCATTAAGTTTAGGGTTAGGGTTGTGGCATGGGTTAGGGTTAGGGTTAGGTAAGGGTTTGGGTTAGGGTTAGGGTTAGGGTTAGGTTTATGGTTAGGATTAGTGTTAGCATTAGGGTTAGGGTTAGGGTTAGCTTTAGGGTTAGGGTTAGGGTTAGGTTTAGTTTTAGGGTTAGTGTTTACATTATGGTTAGGGTTAGTGTTAGCTTTCGGTTTAGGGTTATGTTCATGGTTAGGGTTAGCTGTTAGGGTTTAGCTGTTAGATTTAGGTTTTGGCTTAGTGTTGGGGTTAGGGTTCGGCAGCATGAGGAAGGGTTAGACTTAGGTTTAGGGTTAGGCTTAGCATTAGGGTTAGGGATGGGTTAGGGTTGGTGTTAGCATCAGGGTTAGGGCTATGTTTATGGTTAGGTTTAGGGTCAGGGTTAGGGTTAGAGTTAGCGTTAGGATTAGCATTAGGTTCAGGGTTAGCGTTAGGGTTAGCGTTAGGGTTAGGATCCGCATTAGTTTTAGGGTTTGCATTAGGGTTGCAGTTGGGGTTAGGGTTAGCGTCTGCTTTAGGGTTATGTTTTGCATCAGGGTTAGGGTCAGGGCTATTATTATGTTTAGGGATCGGTTATGGTTAGCCTTAGGGTTAGCTTTAGGGTTAGGATTAGCATTAGGGTTGGTGTTAGGGTTAGGTTTCGGTTTATGGTTAGGTTTAGTATTAGGGTTAGGGTTAGTGTTAGGGTTAGGGTTAGGGTTAGTGTTAGGGTTAGGGTTAGGTTTAGGTTTGGGTTAGGGTTTGGTTTAGGGTTAGCGTCATGGTTATGGTTAGGGTTACGTTTAGGGTTAGGGTTAGGCTTACGGTTAGGGTTAGAGTTAGGGTTAGGGTTAGTATTATGGTTAGGGTTAGGGTTAGGGTTAGGGTTAGGCTTAGGTTTAGGGTTCGGGTTAGGTTTAGGGTTAGAGTCATGGTTAGTGTTACGGTTCTGTTCAGGGTTAGGGTTAGGGTCAGTGTTAGGTAAGCATAGTGTTAGGATTAGGGTTAGGGTTAGGTTCAGGGTTAGGGTTAGGGTTGGGTACGGGTTACGGTTAAGGTTAGGGTTAGGGTTTGGGTTAGGGTTAGGGTCAGGTTTCGTGTACGGGTTAGGGTTAGGTTTAGGGTTAAGGTTCGGCTTAGCATTAGGCTTAGCATCATGGTTAGGGTTAGGGTTAGGGTTAGGGTCCTCATGAGGGTTAGAGTTAGGGTTCGGGTTACTGTTAGGGTTAAGGTTCGGGTTAGTGTTAAGATTAGGTTTAGTGTTCGGATTAGGGTTTGGATTAGGGCTCGGGTTCGGATTAGGGTTAGTGTCATGGTTAGGTTTACGGTTAGCTTTAGGGTTAGGATTAGCATTAGGGGTTAGGGTTAGCCTTTGGGTTAGGGTTATGGTTAGGTTCCGCATTAGTATTAGGATTTGCATTAGGGTTAGGGTTAGGGTTGGGGTTAGGGTTAAGTTTAGGGTTAGGCAAGTTTTAGGGTTAGGGTTAGGGTTAGCGTTAGGGTTAGCATTAGGGTTAGGGTTTGCATTAAGGTTAGGGTTAGGGTTGTGGTATGGGTTAGGGTTAGAGCTAGGTAAGGGTTTGGGTTAGGGTTTGGGTTAGGGTTAGGTTTATGGTTAGGATTAGTGTTAGCATTAGGGTTAGGGTTAGCGTTAGCATTAGGGTTAGGGTTAGGTTTAGGGTTAGTGTTGGGGTTAGCATTATGGTTAGGGTTAGGTCTATTGTTAGGGTTATCATTAGGTTTAGGGTTAGTTTTAGCATTAGGGTTAGGGTTAGGTTTATGATTAGGGTTCACTGTTAGTGTTTAGGTGTTAGATTATGTTTAGGCTTAGTGTTGGGGTTAGGGATCGGGAGCATGATTGTTAGGGTCAGTGTCAGTGTCAGTGTCAGGGTCATTATCTGGGTTAGGGGTTTAGGGTTAGCGTTCGGGTTAGGATTATGGTCATTGTTAGTGTTAAGTGGTATTTTTTATGTTTAGTGTTAGGGTGAGTGTGAGGGTGACGGTCAGTGTTACGGGTTAGAATTAGTTTGACGGTGAGGGTAGGGGTTACGGTTAGGGTTAGCACTAGCGTTACGGTTAGGGTTGGGGTCAGGGTAAATGTTAGGGCTAGGGCTAGGGCCAGGGCCAGTATTCGGGTTAGGGTTAGGTTTAGTGTCACCGCATTAGGGTATTGGTTAGGGAGAGCATGAGGGTTCGGGTTAGCCGTTGGGCTAGGCTTAGGGTTAGGATTATGGTCCATTAGGGTTAGGGTCACGGTCAGAGTTAGGGTTAGGGTTAGGGTTTAGTGTTAGGGTTTAGGGTTCGGGTTAGGGTTAGGGTTTGGGTTAGGTTCAGGTTCTGTGTTAGGGCTAGGGCTAGGGCCAGGGCCAGTGCCAGTTTTAGGGTTAGGGTTAGGGTGTATTAGGGTTAGGGTTAGGGTTAGGTTTAGGGTTCGAGTTCCGGTTAGGGTTGGTGTTAGGGTTATGGTTAGGGTTCGGGTTAGGGTTTTGGTGAGCGTCATGGTTAGGGTTAGGGTTAGGAGTCAGGGTCAGGGGTTAGGGTAAGGGGTTAGGGTTAGGGTTTTGTTATTGATTGGGGTTAGGGATTAGGGTTAGGGATAGGGGTTAGGGACAGGGTTAGGTTTAGGGTCTAGGGTTAGGTTTAGGATTAGGGTCAGTGTTAGGCGTTAGGGTCAGGGTCATTGTTTAGTGTTAGGGTCAAGTGTTAGGGATAGGATTAGGGTCAGTGTTAAGGTCAGGGACAGTGTCAGGCTTAGGGTTGGGGATTGGGATTGGGGTTAGGGTCAGCGTGAGGTTGGGGTTGGGGTTGTGGTTAGGATTAGGGACAGGGCTAGGGTTAGGTTCCAATTTGGGTTCAGGGTTTAGGTTTAGGGTTACGGCTAGGGCTAGGGTTAGGGTTAGGGTTAGTGGCATTAGGGTTAGGGTTAGGGTGGGAGGGAGTGAGTGTGCGGGTGTGGGAGGCAGTGTGTATGAGGAGGCAGGGAGTGAGTGTGTGGATTAGTGTTAGGGTTAGGATCCTCATTACTGTTAGAGTTAGGGTCCGCATTAGTGTTAGGGTTAGGGTTACGATTCGCATTAGGTTTTGGGTTAGGATTAGGGTCCGCATTAGGGTTAGGGTTAGGGTTCGAGTTATCATTAGGGTTAGGGTTAGCGTTAGGGTTAGGGTTAGGGTCCGCATTAGGGTTAGGGTTTGCATTAGGGTTAGTGTTAGGGTTCGGGTTAAGGTTAGGGCTTAGTGAGAGGGTTAGGTTTAGGGTTAGGGTCAAGTGTTAGGGTTAGGATTAACGTCAGGGTTAAGGTCAGGGACTGTGTCAGGTTTAGGATTAGGGATTGGTGCTTGGGTTAGGGTCAGGGTGGTTTGGGGTTGGGGTTGTGGTTAGGATTAGGGCTAGGGCTAGGACTAGGGTTAGGGCTTGGGCTAGGTTTAGGATTAGGGTTAGTGTGAGGGTTAGTGTTAGGTTTAGGGTTAGGGTTAGGAGTCGGGTCGGGCTCGGTGTCAGTGTCAAGGTTAGGTTTACACTGCATTACACCGCATTAGGGTTGGTGTTAGGGTTAGGTTTTGGGCTAGGGCTAGTGCCATGGCCAGGGTCTGTGCCAGAGTTAGGGTACATTTAGGGTCAGGGTCGGTGCCAGGTTTAGTGTTCCGGCTATGGTTAGGGTCACGGTCAGGGTCAGGGTTAGGGTTTAGGGTTTAGGTTTAGGGTTACGGTTAGCGTTAGTGTTTGGGTTAGGGTTAGGGTCCGCATTAGGGTTAGGGTTAGGGTTAGGGTTTGGTTTATGTTTAGGGTCAGGTTCAGCATTAAGGTCTGGGGTAGCATTAGGGTTAGGGTTAGCGTTAGGGTTAGGGTTAGGGTTAGGTTTAGGTTTAGGGTTAGTGTTAGCATTATGGTTAGGGTTAGTGTTAGCATTAGGGTTAGGGTTATGTTCATGGTTAGGGTTAGCTGTTAGGGTTTAGCTGTTAGATTTAGGTTTTGGCTTAGTGTTGGGGTTAGGGTTCGGCAGCATGAGGAAGGGTTAGACTTAGGTTTAGGGTTAGGCTTAGCATTAGGGTTAGGGATGGGTTAGGGTTGGGGTTAGCATCAGGGTTAGGGCTATGTTTATGGTTAGGTTTAGGGTCAGGGTTAGGGTTAGAGTTAGTGTTAGGATTAGCATTAGGTTTAGGGTTAGCGTTAGGGTTAGCGTTAGGGTTAGGATCCGCATTAGTGTTAGGTTTTGCATTAGGGTTGCAGTTGGGGTTAGGTTTCGGTTTATGGATAGGTTTAGTATTAAGGTTAGGGTTAGGGTTTGGGTTAGGGTTAGGGTTAGAGTTAGTGTTAGGGTTAGGGTTAGGTTTAGGGTTAGGGTTAGGGTTAGAGTCATGGTTAGTGTTACGGTTCGGTTCAGGGTTAGGGTTAGGGTCAGTGTTACGTAAGCGTAGGGTTAGGATTAGGGTTAGGCTTAGGTTCAGGGTTAGGGTTAGTGTTGGGTACGGGTTAGGGTTAAGGCGAGGGTTAGGGTTCGGGTTAGGGTTAGGGTCAGGTTTTGTGTACTGGTTAGGGTTAGGTTTAGGGTTAAGGTTCGGCTTAGCATTAGGGTTAGCGTCATGGTTAGGGTTAGGGTTAGGGTTAGGGTCCTCATGAGGGTTAGAGTTAGGGTTCGGGTTACTGTTAGGGTTAAGGTTCGGGTTAGTGTTAAGATTAGGTTTAGTGTTCGGATTAGGGTTTGGATTAGGGTTCGGGTTCGGATTAGGGTTAGTGTCATGCTTAGGTTTACGGTTAGCTTTAGGGTTAGGATTAGCTTTAGGGGTTAGGGTTAGCCTTTGGGTTAGGGTTATGGTTAGGTTCCGCATTAGTATTAGGATTTGCATTAGGGTTAGGGTTAGGGTTGGGGTTAGGGTTAGGTTTAGGGTTAGGTAAGGTTTAGGGTTAGGGTTAGGGTTAGCGGTAGGGATAGCTTTAGGGTTAGGGTTTGCATTAAGGTTAGGGTTAGGGTTGTGGTATGGGTTAGGGTTAGGGTTAGGTAAGGGTTTGGGTTAGGGTTAGGGTTAGGGTTAGGTTTATGGTTAGGATTAGTGTTAGCATTAGGGTTAGGGTTAGGGTTAGCATTAGGGTTAGGGTTAGGGTTTGTGTTAGGTTTAGGTTTAGGGTTAGTGTTTACATTATGGTTAGGGTTAGTGTTAGCTTTCGGTTTAGGGTTATGTTCATGGTTAGGGTTAGCTGTTAGGGTTTAGCTGTTAGATTTAGGTTTTGGCTTAGTGTTGGGGTTAGGGTTCGGCAGCATGAGGAAGGGTTAGACTTAGGTTTAGGGTTAGGCTTAGCATTAGGGTTAGGGATGGGTTAGGGTTGGTGTTAGCATCAGGGTTAGGGCTATGTTTATGGTTAGGTTTAGGGTCAGGGTTAGGGTTAGAGTTAGCGTTAGGATTAGCATTAGGTTCAGGGTTAGAGTTAGGGTTAGCGTTAGGGTTAGGATCTGCATTAGTGTTAGGGTTTGCATTAGGGTTGCAGTTGGGGTTAGGGTTAGCGTCTGCTTTAGGGTTATGTTTTGCATCAGGGTTAGGGTCAGGGCTATTATTATGTTTAGGGATCGGTTATGGTTAGCCTTAGGGTTAGCTTTAGGGTTAGGATTAGCATTAGGGTTGGTGTTAGGGTTAGGTTTCGGTTTATGGTTAGGTTTAGTATTAGGGTTAGGGTTAGTGTTAGGGTTAGGGTTAGGGTTAGTGTTAGGGTTAGGGTTAGGTTTAGGTTTGGGTTAGGGTTTGGTTTAGGGTTAGCGTCATGGTTATGGTTAGGGTTACGTTTAGGGTTAGGGTTAGGCTTACGGTTAGGGTTAGAGTTAGGGTTAGGGTTAGTATTATGGTTAGGGTTAGGGTTAGGGTTAGGGTTAGGCTTAGGTTTAGGGTTCGGGTTAGGTTTAGGGTTAGAGTCATGGTTAGTGTTACGGTTCTGTTCAGGGTTAGGGTTAGGGTCAGTGTTAGGTAAGCATAGTGTTAGGATTAGGGTTAGGGTTAGGTTCAGGGTTAGGGTTAGGGTTGGGTACGGGTTACGGTTAAGGTTAGGGTTAGGGTTTGGGTTAGGGTTAGGGTCAGGTTTCGTGTACGGGTTAGGGTTAGGTTTAGGGTTAAGGTTCGGCTTAGCATTAGGCTTAGCATCATGGTTAGGGTTAGGGTTAGGGTTAGGGTCCTCATGAGGGTTAGAGTTAGGGTTCGGGTTACTGTTAGGGTTAAGGTTCGGGTTAGTGTTAAGATTAGGTTTAGTGTTCGGATTAGGGTTTGGATTAGGGCTCGGGTTCGGATTAGGGTTAGTGTCATGGTTAGGTTTACGGTTAGCTTTAGGGTTAGGATTAGCATTAGGGGTTAGGGTTAGCCTTTGGGTTAGGGTTATGGTTAGGTTCCGCATTAGTATTAGGATTTGCATTAGGGTTAGGGTTAGGGTTGGGGTTAGGGTTAAGTTTAGGGTTAGGCAAGTTTTAGGGTTAGGGTTAGGGTTAGCGTTAGGGTTAGCATTAGGGTTAGGGTTTGCATTAAGGTTAGGGTTAGGGTTGTGGTATGGGTTAGGGTTAGAGCTAGGTAAGGGTTTGGGTTAGGGTTTGGGTTAGGGTTAGGTTTATGGTTAGGATTAGTGTTAGCATTAGGGTTAGGGTTAGCGTTAGCATTAGGGTTAGGGTTAGGTTTAGGGTTAGTGTTGGGGTTAGCATTATGGTTAGGGTTAGGTCTATTGTTAGGGTTATCATTAGGTTTAGGGTTAGTTTTAGCATTAGGGTTAGGGTTAGGTTTATGATTAGGGTTCGCTGTTAGTGTTTAGGTGTTAGATTAACGTTTAGGCTTAGTGTTGGGGTTAGGGATCGGGAGCATGGGTGTTAGGGTCAGTGTCAGTGTCAGGGTCAGGGTCAGTGTCTGGGTTAGGGGTTTAGGGTTAGCGTTCGGGTCACGATTATGGTAGGGTTAGTGTTAAGTGGTATTTTTTATGTTTAGTGTTAGGGTGAGGGTGAGGGTGAGGGTTAGCACTAGCGTTAGGGTTAGGGTTGGGGTCAGGGTTAGTGTTATGGCTAGGGCTAGGGCCAGGGCCAGTATTAGGGTTAGGGTTAGGTTTAGTGACAGCGCATTAGGTTATTGGTTAGGGAGAGCATGAGGTTTCGGGTTACGGGTCGGGCTAGGCTTAGGGTTAGGATTAGGGTGCATTAGGGTTAGGGTCACGGTCAGGGTTAGGGTTAGGGTTTAGTGTTAGGGTTTAGGGTTCGGGTTAGGGTTATGGTTAGGGTTAGGGTCAGGGTTTGTGTTTTGAGTAAGGGCTAGGGCCAGGGCCGGGGCCAGTGTTAGGGTTAGGGTTACGTTGTATTAGGGTTAGGGTGAGGGTTAGGGTTAGGTTTAGGGTTCGAGTTCGGGTTAGGGTTGGTGTTAGGGTTATGGTTAGGGTTCGGGTTCGGGTTTGGGTGAGCATCATGGTTAGGGTTAGGGTTAGGTGTCAGTGTCAGGGGTTAGGGTAAGGGGTTAGGGTTAGGGTTGTGTTATTGATTGGGGTTAGTGATTAGGGTTAGGGATAGGGGTTAGGGACAGGCTTAGTTTTAGGGTCTAGGGTTAGGTTTAGAATTACGGTCAGTGTTAGGCGTTAGGGTCAGTGTTCGGGTTTAGGGTTAGGGTCAAGTGTTAGGGTTAGGTTTAGGGTCAGGGTTAAGGTCAGGGACTGTGTCAGGCTTAGGGTTGGGGATTGTGGTTGGGGTTAGGGTCAGAATGAGGTTGGGGTTGGGGTTGTGGTTAGGTTTAGGGCCAGGGCTAGGGTTAGGTTCCAATTTGGGTTCAGGGTTTAGGTTTAGGGTTACGGCTAGGGCTAGGGTTAGGGTTAGGGTTAGCGGCATTATGGTTAGGGTTAGTTTGGGAGGGAGGGAGTGTGAGGGCTAGGGTTAGGGTGAGTGTTAGCGGCATTAGGGTTAGGGTTAGGGTGTGAGGGAGTGAGAGTGTGGGTGTGGGAGGCAGTGAGTATGAGGAGGCAGGGAGAGAGTGTGAGGATTAGTGTTAGGGTTAGGATCCTCATTACTGTTAGAGTTAGGGTCCGCATTAGCGTTAGGGTTAGGCTTACGGTTAGCATTAGGTTTTGTGTTAGGATTAGGGTCCGCATTAGGGTTAGGGTTAGGGTTCGAGTTAGGGTTAGGGTTAGGGTTAGGGTTAGTGTTAGGTTTAGGGTTAGGGTTAGGGTTAGCATTAGGGTCAGGGTTATCATTAGGGTTAGGGTTAGCGTCAGGGTTAGTGTTAGGGTTCGGGTTAGGGTTAGGGGTTAGTGATAGGGTTAGGATTAAGGTCAGGGTTAAGGTCAGGGACTCTGTCAGGGTTAGGGTTAGGGACTGGTGTTTGGGTTAGGGTCAGTGTGGGGGTGGGGTTGGGGTTATGGTTAGGATTAGGGCTATGGCTAGGTTTAGGGTTAGGGCTTGGGCTAGGTTTAGGATTACTCCCCGCATTAGGGTTAGGGTTAGGGTTAGGTTGAGCGTGATGGTGAGGGCCAGTGTTAGGATTCGGGTTGGGCTCGGTGTCAGGGTCAAGGTTAGGGTTACACTGCATTACACCACATTAGGGTTGGTGTTAGGGTTAGGTTTTGGGCTAGGGCTAGTGCCAGGGCCAGGACTGTGCCAGAGTTAGGGTGCATTTATGGTCAGGGTCAGTGCCAGGTTTAGTGTTCGGGCTGTGGTTAGTGTCACGGTCAGGGTCAGGGTTAGGGTTTAGGGTTTAGGTTTAGGGTTACGGTTAGCGTTAGTGTTTTGGTTAGGGTTAGGGTCCGCATTAGGGTTAGGGTTAGGGTTCGAGTTAGGGTTAGGGTTAGGTTTATGTTTAGGGTCATGTTCAGCATTAAGGTCAGGGTAGCATTAGGGTTAGGGTTAGCATTAGGGTTAGGGTTAGGGTTAGGTTTAGGTTTAGGGTTAGTGTTAGTATTAGGGTCAGGGTTAGGGTTAGGGTTAGGGTTTGGGTTAGGTTCAGGTTTTGTGTTAGGGCTAGGGCTAGGGCCAGGGCCAGGGCCAGTTTTAGGGTTAGGGTTAGGGTGTATTAGGGTCAGGGTTAGGGTTAGGTTTAGGGTTTGAGTTCCGGTTAGGGTTGGTGTTAGGGTTATGGTTAGGGTTCGGGTTAGGGTTTTGGTGAGCGTCATGGTTAGGGTTAGGGTTAGGAGTCAGGGTCAGGGGTTAGGGTAAGGGGTTAGGGTTAGGGTTTTGTTATTGATTGGGGTTAGGGATTAGGGTTAGGGATAGGGGTTAGGGACAGGGTTAGGTTTAGGGTCTAGGGTTAGGTTTAGGATTAGGGTCAGTGTTAGGCGTTAGGGTCAGGGTTATTGTTTAGTGTTAGGGTCAAGTGTTAGGGTGAGGATTAGGGTCAGGGTTAAGGTCAGGGACTGTGTCAGGCTTAGGGTTGGGGATTGGGATTGGGGTTAGGGTCAGCGTGAGGTTGGGGTTGGGGTTGTGGTTAGGATTAGGGCCAGGGCTAGGGTTAGGTTCCAATTTGGGTTCAGGGTTTAGGTTTAGGGTTACGGCTAGGGCTAGGGTTAGGGTTAGGGTTAGTGGCATTAGGGTTAGGGTTAGGGTGGGAGGGAGTGAGTGTGCGGGTGTGGGAGGCAGTGAGTATGAGGAGGCAGGGAGTGAGTGTGTGGATTAGTGTTAGGGTTAGGATCCTCATTACTGTTAGAGTTAGGGTCCGCATTAGCGTTAGGGTTAGGGTTACGATTCGCATTAGGTTTTGGGTTAGGATTAGGGTCCGCATTAGGGTTAGGGTTAGGGTTCGAGTTATCATTAGGGTTAGGGTTAGCGTTAGGGTTAGGGTTAGGGTCCGCATTAGGGTTAGGGTTTGCATTAGGGTTAGTGTTAGGGTTCGGGTTAAGGTTAGGGGTTAGTGAGAGGGTTAGGTTTAGGGTTAGGGTCAAGTGTTAGGGTTAGGATTAAGGTCAGGGTTAAGGTCAGGGACTGTGTCAGGTTTAGGATTAGGGATTGGTGCTTGGGTTAGGGTCAGGGTGGTTTGGGGTTGGGGTTGTGCTTAGGATTAGGGCTAGGGCTAGGACTAGGGTTAGGGCTTGGGCTAGGTTTAGGATTAGGGTTAGTGTGAGGGTTAGTGTTAGGTTTAGGGTTAGGGTTAGGAGTCGGGTCGGGCTCGGTGTCAGTGTCAAGGTTAGGTTTACACTGCATTACACCGCATTAGGGTTGGTGTTAGGGTTAGGTTTTGGGCTAGGGCTAGTGCCATGGCCAGGGTCTGTGCCAGAGTTAGGGTACATTTAGGGTCAGGGTCGGTGCCAGGTTTAGTGTTCCGGCTATGGTTAGGGTCACGGTCAGGGTCAGGGTTAGGGTTTAGGGTTTAGGTTTAGGGTTACGGTTAGTGTTAGTGTTTGGGTTAGGGTTAGGGTCCGCATTAGGGTTAGGGTTAGGGTTAGGGTTTGGTTTATGTTTAGGGTCAGGTTCAGCATTAAGGTCAGGGTTAGCATTAGTGTTAGGGTTAGCGTTAGGGTTAGGGTTAGGGTTAGGTTTAGGTTTAGGGTTAGTGTTAGCATTATGGTTAGGGTTAGTGTTAGCATTAGGGTTAGGGTTATGTTCATGGTTAGGGTTAGCTGTTAGGGTTTAGCTGTTAGATTTAGGTTTTGGCTTAGTGTTGGGGTTAGGGTTCGGCAGCATGAGGAAGGGTTAGACTTAGGTTTAGGGTTAGGCTTAGCATTAGGGTTAGGGATGGGTTAGGGTTGGGGTTAGCATCAGGGTTAGGGCTATGTTTATGGTTAGGTTTAGGGTCAGGGTTAGGGTTAGAGTTAGTGTTAGGATTAGCATTAGGTTTAGGGTTAGCGTTAGGGTTAGCGTTAGGGTTAGGATCCGCATTAGTGTTAGGTTTTGCATTAGGGTTGCAGTTGGGGTTAGGTTTCGGTTTATGGATAGGTTTAGTATTAAGGTTAGGGTTAGGGTTTGGGTTAGGGTTAGGGTTAGAGTTAGTGTTAGGGTTAGGGTTAGGTTTAGGGTTAGGGTTAGGGTTAGAGTCATGGTTAGTGTTACGGTTCGGTTCAGGGTTAGGGTTAGGGTCAGTGTTACGTAAGCGTAGGGTTAGGATTAGGGTTAGGCTTAGGTTCAGGGTTAGGGTTAGTGTTGGGTACGGGTTAGGGTTAAGGCGAGGGTTAGGGTTCGGGTTAGGGTTAGGGTCAGGTTTTGTGTACTGGTTAGGGTTAGGTTTAGGGTTAAGTTTCGGCTTAGCATTAGGGTTAGCGTCATGGTTAGGGTTAGGGTTAGGGTTAGGGTCCTCATGAGGGTTAGAGTTAGGGTTCGGGTTACTGTTAGGGTTAAGGTTCGGGTTAGTGTTAAGATTAGGTTTAGTGTTCGGATTAGGGTTTGGATTAGGGTTCGGGTTCGGATTAGGGTTAGTGTCATGCTTAGGTTTACGGTTAGCTTTAGGGTTAGGATTAGCTTTAGGGGTTAGGGTTAGCCTTTGGGTTAGGGTTATGGTTAGGTTCCGCATTAGTATTAGGATTTGCATTAGGTTAGGGTTAGGGTTGGGGTTAGGGTTAGGTTTAGGGTTAGGTAAGGTTTAGGGTTAGGGTTAGGGTTAGCGGTAGGGATAGCTTTAGGGTTAGGGTTTGCATTAAGGTTAGGGTTAGGGTTGTGGTATGGGTTAGGGTTAGGGTTAGGTAAGGGTTTGGGTTAGGGTTAGGGTTAGGGTTAGGTTTATGGTTAGGATTAGTGTTAGCATTAGGGTTAGGGTTAGGGTTAGCATTAGGGTTAGGGTTAGGGTTAGGGTTAGGTTTAGGTTTAGGGTTAGTGTTTACATTATGGTTAGGGTTAGTGTTAGCTTTCGGTTTAGGGTTATGTTCATGGTTAGGGTTAGCTGTTAGGGTTTAGCTGTTAGATTTAGGTTAGGGTTAGGGTTAGGGTTAGGGTTAGGGTTAGGGTTAAGGTTCGGCTTAGCATTAGGGTTAGCGTCATGGTTAGGGTTAGGGTTAGGGTTAGGGTCCTCATGAGGGTTAGAGTTAGGGTTCGGGTTACTGTTAGGGTTAAGGTTCGGGTTAGTGTTAAGATTAGGTTTAGTGTTCGGATTAGGGTTTGGATTAGGGTTCGGGTTCGGATTAGGGTTAGTGTCATGCTTAGGTTTACGGTTAGCTTTAGGGTTAGGATTAGCTTTAGGGGTTAGGGTTAGCCTTTGGGTTAGGGTTATGGTTAGGTTCCGCATTAGTATTAGGATTTGCATTAGGGTTAGGGTTAGGGTTGGGGTTAGGGTTAGGTTTAGGGTTAGGTAAGGTTTAGGGTTAGGGTTAGGGTTAGCGGTAGGGATAGCTTTAGGGTTAGGGTTTGCATTAAGGTTAGGGTTAGGGTTGTGGTATGGGTTAGGGTTAGGGTTAGGTAAGGTTTTGGGTTAGGGTTAGGGTTAGGGTTAGGTTTATGGTTAGGATTAGTGTTAGCATTAGGGTTAGGGTTAGGGTTAGCATTAGGGTTAGGGTTAGGGTTAGGGTTAGGTTTAGGTTTAGGGTTAGTGTTTACATTATGGTTAGGGTTAGTGTTAGCTTTCGGTTTAGGGTTATGTTCATGGTTAGGGTTAGCTGTTAGGGTTTAGCTGTTAGATTTAGGTTTTGGCTTAGTGTTGGGTTTAGGGTTCGGCAGCATGAGGAAGGGTTAGACTTAGGTTTAGGGTTAGGCTTAGCATTAGGGTTAGGGATGGGTTAGGGTTGGTGTTAGCATCAGGGTTAGGGCTATGTTTATGGTTAGGTTTAGGGTCAGGGTTAGGGTTAGAGTTAGCGTTAGGATTAGCTTTAGGTTCAGGGTTAGCGTTAGGGTTAGCGTTAGGGTTAGGATCCGCATTAGTGTTAGGGTTTGCATTAGGGTTGCAGTTGGGGTTAGGGTTAGCGTCTGCTTTAGGGTTATGTTTTGCATCAGGGTTAGGGTCAGGGCTATTATTATGTTTAGGGATCGGTTATGGTTAGCCTTAGGGTTAGCTTTAGGGTTAGGATTAGCATTAGGGTTGGTGTTAGGGTTAGGTTTCGGTTTATGGTTAGGTTTAGTATTAGGGTTAGGGTTAGTGTTAGGGTTAGGGTTAGGGTTAGTGTTAGGGTTAGGGTTAGGTTTAGGTTTGGGTTAGGGTTTGGTTTAGGGTTAGCGTCATGGTTATGGTTAGGGTTACGTTTAGGGTTAGGGTTAGGCTTACGGTTAGGGTTAGAGTTAGGGTTAGGGTTAGTATTATGGTTAGGGTTAGGGTTAGGGTTAGGGTTAGGCTTAGGTTTAGGGTTCGGGTTAGGTTTAGGGTTAGAGTCATGGTTAGTGTTACGGTTCTGTTCAGGGTTAGGGTTAGGGTCAGTGTTAGGTAAGCATAGTGTTAGGATTAGGGTTAGGGTTAGGTTCAGGGTTAGGGTTAGGGTTGGGTACGGGTTACGGTTCAGGTTAGGGTTAGGGTTTGGGTTAGTGTTAGGGTCAGGTTTCGTGTACGGGTTAGGGTTAGGTTTAGGGTTAAGGTTCGGCTTAGCATTAGGCTTAGCGTCATGGTTAGGGTTAGGGTTAGGGTTAGGGTCCTCATGAGGGTTAGAGTTAGGGTTCGGGTTACTGTTAGGGTTAAGGTTCGGGTTAGTGTTAAGATTAGGTGTAGTGTTCGGATTAGGGTTTGGATTAGGGCTCGGGTTCGGATTAGGGTTAGTGTCATGGTTAGGTTTACGGTTAGCTTTAGGGTTAGGATTAGCATTAGGGGTTAGGGTTAGCCTTTGGGTTAGGGTTATGGTTAGGTTCCGCATTAGTATTAGGATTTGCATTAGGGTTAGGGTTAGGGTTGTGGTTAGGGTTAAGTTTAGGGTTAGGCAAGTTTTAGGGTTAGGGTTAGGGTTAGCGTTAGGGTTAGCATTAGGGTTAGGGTTTGCATTAAGGTTAGGGTTAGGGTTGTGGTATGGGTTAGGGTTAGAGCTAGGTAAGGGTTTGGGTTAGGGTTTGGGTTAGGGTTAGGTTTATGGTTAGGATTAGTGTTAGCATTAGGGTTAGGGTTAGCGTTAACATTAGGGTTAGGGTTAGGTTTAGGGTTAGTGTTGGGGTTAGCATTATGGTTAGGGTTAGGTCTATTGTTAGGGTTATCATTAGGTTTAGGGTTAGTTTTAGCATTAGGGTTAGGGTTAGGTTTATGATTAAGGTTCGCTGTTAGTGTTTAGGTGTTAGATTAACGTTTAGGCTTAGTGTTGGGGTTAGGGATCGGGAGCATGGGTGTTAGGGTCAGTGTCAGTGTCAGGGTCAGGGTCAGTGTCTGGGTTAGGGGTTTAGGGTTAGCGTTCGGGTCAGGATTATGGTAGGGTTAGTGTTAAGTGGTATTTTTTATGTTTAGTGTTAGGGTGAGGGTGACGGTTAGGGTTAGCACTAGCGTTAGGGTTAGGGTTGGGGTCAGGGTTAGTGTTAGGGCTAGGGCTAGGGCCAGGGCCAGTATTAGGGTTAGGGTTAGGTTTAGTGACAGCGCATTAGGTTATTGGTTAGGGAGAGCATGAGGTTTCGGGTTACGGGTCGGGCTAGGCTTAGGGTTAGGATTAGGGTTAGGGTCACGGTCAGGGTTAGGGTTAGGGTTTAGTGTTAGGGTTTAGGGTTCGGGTTAGGGTTATGGTTAGGGTTAGGGTCAGGGTTTGTGTTTGGGGTAAGGGCTAGGGCCAGGGCCGGGGCCAGTGTTAGGGTTAGGGTTACGTTGTATTAGGGTTAGGGTGAGGGTTAGGGTTAGGTTTAGGGTTCGAGTTCGGGTTAGGGTTGGTGTTAGGGTTATGGTTAGGGTTCGGGTTCGGGTTTGGGTGAGCATCATGGTTAGGGTTAGGATTAGGTGTCAGGGTCAGGGGTTAGGGTAAGGGGTTAGGGTTAGGGTTGTGTTATTGATTGGGGTTAGCGATTAGGGTTAGGGATAGGGTTTAGGGACAGGCTTAGTTTTAGGGTCTAGGGTTAGGTTTAGTATTACGGTCAGTGTTCGGCGTTAGGGTCAGGGTTCGGGTTTAGGGTTAGGGTCAAGTGTTAGGGTTAGGTTTAGGGTCAGGGTTAAGGTCAGGGACTGTGTCAGGCTTAGGGTTGGGGATTGTGGTTGGGGTTAGGGTCAGAATGAGGTTGGGGTTGGGGTTGTGGTTAGGTTTAGGGCCAGGGCTAGGGTTAGGTTCCAATTTGGGTTCAGGGTTTAGGTTTAGGGTTACGGCTAGGGCTAGGGTTAGGGTTAGGGTTAGCGGCATTAGGGTTAGGGTTAGTTTGGGAGGGAGGGAGTGTGAGGGCTAGGGTTAGGGTGAGTGTTAGCGGCATTAGGGTTAGGGTTAGGGTGTGAGGGAGTGAGAGTGTGGGTGTGGGAGGCAGTGAGTATGAGGAGGCAGGGAGAGAGTGTGAGGATTAGTGTTAGGGTTAGGATCCTCATTACTGTTAGAGTTAGGGTCCGCATTAGCGTTAGGGTTAGGCTTACGGTTAGCATTAGGTTTTGTGTTAGGATTAGGGTCCGCATTAGGGTTAGGGTTAGGGTTCTAGTAAGGGTTAGGGTTAGGGTTAGGGTTAGTGTTAGGTTTAGGGTTAGGGTTAGGGTTAGCATTAGGGTCAGGGTTATCATTAGGGTTAGGGTTAGCGTCAGGGTTAGTGTTAGGGTTCGGGTTAGGGTTAGGGGTTAGTGATAGGGTTAGGATTAAGGTCAGGGTTAAGGTCAGGGACTCTGTCAGGGTTAGGGTTAGGGACTGGTGTTTGGGTTAGGGTCAGTGTGGGGGTGGGGTTGGGGTTGTGGTTAGGATTAGGGCTATGGCTAGGGTTAGGGTTAGGGCTTGGGCTAGGTTTAGGATTAGTCCCCGCATTAGGGTTAGGGTTAGGGTTAGGTTGAGCGTGATGGTGAGGGCCAGTGTTAGGATTCGGGTTGGGCTCGGTGTCAGGGTCAAGGTTAGGGTTACACTGCATTACACCACATTAGGGTTGGTGTTAGGGTTAGGTTTTGGGCTAGGGCTAGTGCCAGGGCCAGGACTGTGCCAGAGTTAGGGTGCATTTAGGGTCAGGGTCAGTGCCAGGTTTAGTGTTCGGGCTGTGGTTAGTGTCACGGTCAGGGTCAGGGTTAGGGTTTAGGGTTTAGGTTTAGGGTTACGGTTAGCGTTAGTGTTTTGGTTAGGGTTAGGGTCCGCATTAGGGTTAGGGTTAGGGTTCGAGTTAGGGTTAGGGTTAGGTTTATGTTTAGGGTCATGTTCAGCATTAAGGTCAGGGTTAGCATTAGGGTTAGGGTTAGCATTAGGGTTAGGGTTAGGGTTAGGTTTAGGTTTAGGGTTAGTGTTAGTATTAGGGTCAGGGTTAGGGTTAGGGTTAGGGTTTGGGTTAGGTTCAGGTTTTGTGTTAGGGCTAGGGCTAGGGCCAGGGCCAGGGCCAGTTTTAGGGTTAGGGTTTGGGTGTATTAGGGTTAGGGTTAGGGTTAGGTTTAGGGTTTGAGTTCCGGTTAGGGTTGGTGTTAGGGTTATGGTTAGGGTTCGGGTTAGGGTTTTGGTGAGCGTCATGGTTAGGGTTAGGGTTAGGAGTCAGGGTCAGGGGTTAGGGTAAGGGGTTAAGGTTAGGGTTTTGTTATTGATTGGGGTTAGGGATTAGGGTTAGGGATAGGGGTTAGGGACAGGGTTAGGTTTAGGGTCTAGGGTTAGGTTTAGGATTAGGGTCAGTGTTAGGCGTTAGGGTCAGGGTTATTGTTTAGTGTTAGGGTCAAGTGTTAGGGTTAGGATTAGGGTCAGGGTTAAGGTCAGGGACAGTGTCAGGCTTAGGGTTGGGGATTGGGATTGGGGTTAGGGTCAGCGTGAGGTTGGGGTTGGGGTTGTGGTTAGGATTAGGGCCAGGGCTAGGGTTAGGTTCCAATTTGGGTTCAGGGTTTAGGTTTAGGGTTACGGCTAGGGCTAGCGTTAGGGTTAGGGTTAGCGGCATTAGGGTTTGGGTTAAGGTGGGAGGGAGTGAGTGTGCGGTTGTGGGAGGCAGTGAGTATGAGGAGGCAGGGAGGAAGTGTGAGGATTAGTGTTATGGTTAGGATCCTCATTACTGTTAGAGTTAGAGTCCGCATTAGCGTTAGGGTTAGGGTTACGGTTAGCATTAGGTTTTGGGTTAGGATTAGGGTCCGCATTAGGGTTAGGGTTAGGGTTCAAGTTAGGGTTAGGGTTAGGGTTAGTGTTAGGTTTAGGGTTAGGTTTAGGGTTAGCATTAGGTTCAGGGTTATCATTGGGGTTAGGGTTAGCGTTAGGGTTAGGGTTAGGATCCGCATTAGGGTTAGGGTTTGCATTAGGGTTGGTGTTAGGGTTCGGGTTAGGATTAGGGGTTAGTGAAGGGTTAGGATTAAGTTCAGGGTTAAGGTCAGGGACTGTGTCAGGGTTAGGATTAGGGATTGGTGTTTGGGTTTGGGTCAGGGTGCGGGTGGGGTTGGGGTTGTGGTTAGGATTAGGGCTAGGTCTAGGACTAGGGTTAGGGCTTGGCCTAGGTTTAGGATTAGGGTTAGGGTTAGGGTTAGGAGCCGGGTCCGGCTCGGTGTCCAGGTCAAGGTTAGGGTTACACTGCATTACACTGCATTAGGGTTGGTGTTAGGGTTAGGTTTTGGGCTTTGGCTAGTGCCATGGCCAGGGTCTGTGCCAGAGTTAGGGTACATTTAGGGTCAGGGTCAGTGCCAGGTTTAGTGTTCGGGCTATGGTTAGGGTCACGGTCTGGGTCAGGGTTAGGGTTTAGGGTTTAGGTTTAGGGTTACGGTTAGCGTTAGTGTTTGGGTTAGGGTTAGGGTCCGCATTAGGGTTAGGGTTAGGGTTCGAGTTAGGGTTAGGGTTATGTTTAGGGTTTGGTTTATGTTTAGGGTCAGGTTCAGCATTAAGGTCAGGGTTAGCATTAGGGTTAGGGTTAGCGTTCGGGTTAGGGTTAGGGTTAGGTTTAGGGTTAGGGTTAGAGTTAACATTAGGGTTAGGGTTAGGTTTATTGTTAGGGTTATCTTTAGGGTTAGGGTTAGTTTTAGCTTTAGGGTTAGGGTTAGGTTTAGTGTTAGGGTTCGCTGTTAGTGTTTAGGTGTTAGATTTACGTTTAGGCTTAGTGTTGGGGTTAGGGATCGGGAGCATGATTGTTAGGGTCAGTGTCAGTGTCAGTGTCAGGGTCATTATCTGGGTTAGGGGTTTAGGGTTAGCGTTCGGGTTAGGATTATGGTCAGGGTTAGTGTTAAGTGGTATTTTTTATGTTTAGTGTTAGGGTGAGTGTGAGGGTGACGGTCAGTGTTAGGGGTTAGAATTAGTTTGACGGTGAGGGTAGGGATTACGGTTAGGGTTAGCACTAGCGTTACGGTTAGGGTTGGGGTCAGGGTAAATGTTAGGGCTAGGGCTAGGGCCAGGGCCAGTATTCGGGTTAGGGTTAGGTTTAGTGTCACCGCATTAGGGTATTGGTTAGGGAGAGCATGAGGGTTCGGGTTAGCCGTTGGGCTAGGCTTAGGGTTAGGATTACGGTCCATTAGGGTTAGGGTCACGGTCAGAGTTAGGGTTAGGGTTAGGGTTTAGTGTTAGGGTTTAGGGTTCGGGTTAGGGTTAGGGTTTGGGTTAGGTTCAGGTTCTGTGTTAGGGCTAGGGCTAGGGCCAGGGCCAGTGCCAGTTTTAGGGTTAGGGTTAGGGTGTATTAGGGTTAGGGTTAGGGTTAGGTTTAGGGTTCGAGTTCCGGTTAGGGTTGGTGTTAGGGTTATGGTTAGGGTTCGGGTTAGGGTTTTGGTGAGCGTCATGGTTAGGGTTAGGGTTAGGAGTCAGGGTCAGGGGTTAGGGTAAGGGGTTAGGGTTAGGGTTTTGTTATTGATTGGGGTTAGGGATTAGGGTTAGGGATAGGGGTTAGGGACAGGGTTAGGTTTAGGGTCTAGGGTTAGGTTTAGGATTAGGGTCAGTGTTAGGCGTTAGGGTCAGGGTTATTGTTTAGTGTTAGGGTCAAGTGTTAGGGATAGGATTAGGGTCAGTGTTAAGGTCAGGGACAGTGTCAGGCTTAGGGTTGGGGATTGGGATTGGGGTTAGGGTCAGCGTGAGGTTGGGGTTGGGGTTGTGGTTAGGATTAGGGCCAGGGCTAGGGTTAGGTTCCAATTTGGGTTCAGGGTTTAGGTTTAGGGTTACGGCTAGGGCTAGGGTTAGGGTTAGGGTTAGTGGCATTAGGGTTAGGGTTAGGGTGGGAGGGAGTGAGTGTGCGGGTGTGGGAGGCAGTGAGTATGAGGAGGCAGGGAGGGAGTGTGAGGATTAGTGTTAGGGTTAGGATCCTCATTACTGTTAGAGCTAGGGTCCGCATTAGCGTTAGGGTTAGGGTTACGATTCGCATTAGGTTTTGGGTTAGGATTAGGGTCCGCATTAGGGTTAGGGTTAGGGTTCGAGTTATCATTAGGGTTAGGGTTAGCGTTAGGGTTAGGGTTAGGGTCCGCATTAGGGTTAGGGTTTGCATTAGGGTTAGTGTTAGGGTTCGGGTTAAGGTTAGGGGTTAGTGAGAGGGTTAGGTTTAGGGTTAGGGTCAAGTGTTAGGGTTAGGATTAAGGTCAGGGTTAAGGTCAGGGACTGTGTCAGGTTTAGGATTAGGGATTGGTGTTAGAGTTAGAGTTAGAGTTAGGATTTGGTTTATGTTTAGGGTCAGGTTCAGCATTAAGTTCAGGGTTAGCATTAGGGTTAGGGTTAGCATTAGGGTTAGGGTTAGGGTTAGGTTTAGGTTTAGGGTTAGTGTTAGCATTATGGTTAGGGTTAGTGTTAGCATTAGGGTTAGGGTTATGTTCATGGTTAGGGTTAGCTGTTAGGGTTTAGCTGTTAGATTTAGGTTTTGGCTTAGTGTTGGGGTTAGGGTTCGGCAGCATGAGGAAGGGTTAGACTTAGGTTTAGGGTTAGGCTTAGCATTAGGGTTAGGGATGGGTTAGGGTTGGGGTTAGCATCAGGGTTAGGGCTATGTTTATGGTTAGGTTTAGGGTCAGGGTTAGGGTTAGAGTTAGTGTTAGGATTAGCATTAGGTTTAGGGTTAGCGTTAGGGTTAGCGTTAGGGTTAGGATCCGCATTAGTGTTAGGGTTTGCATTAGGGTTGCAGTTGGGGTTAGGTTTCGGTTTATGGATAGGTTTAGTATTAAGGTTAGGGTTAGGGTTTGGGTTAGGGTTAGGGTTAGGGTTAGTGTTAGGGTTAGGGTTAGGTTTAGGGTTAGGGTTAGGGTTAGAGTCATGGTTAGTGTTACGGTTCGGTTCAGGGTTAGGGTTAGGGTCAGTGTTACGTAAGCGTAGGGTTAGGATTAGGGTTAGGCTTAGGTTCAGGGTTAGGGTTAGGGTTGGGTACGGGTTAGGGTTAAGGCGAGGGTTTGGGTTCGGGTTAGGGTTAGGGTCAGGTTTTGTGTACTGGTTAGGGTTAGGTTTAGGGTTAAGGTTCGGCTTAGCATTAGGGTTAGCGTCATGGTTAGGGTTAGGGTTAGGGTTAGGGTCCTCATGAGGGTTAGAGTTAGGGTTCGGGTTACTGTTAGGGTTAAGGTTTGGGTTAGTGTTAAGATTAGGTTTAGTGTTCGGATTAGGGTTTGGATTAGGGTTCGGGTTCGGATTAGGGTTAGTGTCATGGTTAGGTTTACGGTTAGCTTTAGGGTTAGGATTAGCTTTAGGGGTTAGGGTTAGCCTTTGGGTTAGGGTTATGGTTAGGTTCTGCATTAGTATTAGGATTTGCATTAGGGTTAGGGTTAGGGTTGGGGTTAGGGTTAGGTTTAGGGTTAGGTAAGGTTTAGGGTTAGGGTTAGGGTTAGCGGTAGGGTTAGCCTTAGGGTTAGGGTTTGCATTAAGGTTAGGGTTAGGGTTGTGGTATGGGTTAGGGTTAGGGTTAGGTAAGGGTTTGGGTTAGGGTTAGGGTTAGGGTTAGGTTTATGGTTAGGATTAGTGTTAGCATTAGGGTTAGGGTTAGGGTTAGCATTAGGGTTAGGGTTAGGGTTAGGGTTAGGGTTAGGTTTAGGTTTAGGGTTAGTGTTTACATTATGGTTAGGGTTAGTGTTAGCATTCGGTTTAGGGTTATGTTCATGGTTAGGGTTAGCTGTTAGGGTTTAGCTGTTAGATTTAGGTTTTGGCTTAGTGTTGGGGTTAGGGTTCGGCAGCATGAGGAAGGGTTAGACTTAGGTTTAGGGTTAGGCTTAGCATTAGGGTTAGGGATGGGTTAGGGTTGGTGTTAGCATCAGGGTTATGGCTATGTTTATGGTTAGGTTTAGGGTCAGGGTTAGGGTTAGAGTTAGAGTTAGGATTAGCGTTAGGTTTAGGGTTAGCGTTAGGGTTAGCGTTAGGGTTAGGATCCGCATTAGTTATAGGGTTTGCATTAGGGTTGCAGTTGGGGTTAGGGTTATCGTCTGCTTTAGGGTTATGTTTTGCATCAGGGTTAGGGTCAGGGCTATTATTATGTTTAGGGATCGGTTATGGTTAGCCTTAGGGTTAGCTTTAGGGTTAGGATTAGCATTAGGGTTGGTGTTAGGGTTAGGTTTCGGTTTATGGTTAGGTTTAGTATTAGGGTTAGGGTTAGTGTTAGGGTTAGGATTAGGGTTAGTGTTAGGGTTAGGGTTAGGTTTAGGTTTGGGTTAGGGTTTGGTTTAGGGTTAGCGTCATGGTTATGGTTAGGGTTACGTTTAGGGTTAGGGTTAGGCTTACGGTTAGGGTTAGAGTTAGGGTTAGGGTTAGTATTATGGTTAGGGTTAGGGTTAGGGTTAGGGTTAGACTTAGGTTTAGGGTTCGGGTTAGGTTTAGGGTTAGAGTCATGGTTAGTGTTACGGTTCTGTTCAGGGTTAGGGTTAGGGTCAGTGTTAGGTAAGCGTAGTGTTAGGATTAGGGTAAGGGTTAGGTTCAGGGTTAGGGTTATGGTTGGGTACGGGTTACGGTTAAGGTTAGGGTTAGGGTTTGGGTTAGGGTTAGGGTCAGGTTTCGTGTACGGGTTAGGGTTAGGGTTGGTGTTAGGGTTAAGTTTAGGGTTAGGCAAGTTTTAGGGTTAGGGTTAGGGTTAGCGTTAGGGTTAGCATTAGGGTTAGGGTTTGCATTAAGGTTAGGGTTAGGTTTGTGGTATGGGTTAGGGTTAGAGTTAGGTAAGGGTTTGGGTTAGGGTTTGGGTTAGGGTTAGGTTTATGGTTCATAACGCTAATACTCACCCAAACCCTAGCCCTCACACTCCCTCCCTCCCAAACTAACCCTAACCCTATAGCCGCTAACCCTAACCCTAACCCTAGCCGTAGCCGTAACCCTAAACCTAAACCCTGAACCCAAATTGGAACCTAACCCTAGCCCTGGCCCTAAACCTAACCACAACCCCAACCCCAACCTCATTCTGACCCTAACCCCAACCACAACCCCCAACCCTAAGCCTGACACAGTCCCTGACCTTAACCCTGACCCTAAACCTAACCCTAACACTTGACCCTAACCCTAAACCCGAACCCTGACCCTAACGCCTAACACTGACCGTAATTCTAAACCTAACCCTAGACCCTAAAACTAAGCCTGTCCCTAACCCCTATCCCTAACCCTAATCGCTAACCCCAATCAATAACACAACCCTAACCCTAACCCCTTACCCTAACCCCTGACCCTGACACCTAACCCTAACCCTAACCATGATGCTCACCCAAACCCGAACCCGAACCCTAACCATAACCCTAACACCAACCCTAACCCGAACTCGAACCCTAAACCTAACCCTAACCCTAACCCTAACCCTAATACAACGTAACCCTAACCCTAACACTGGCCCCGGCCCTGGCCCTAGCCCTTACCCCAAACACAAACCCTGACCCTAACCCTAACCATAACCCTAACCCGAACCCTAAACCCTAAAACTAAACCCTAACCCTAACCCTGACCGTGACCCTAACCCTAATGCACCCTAATCCTAACCCTAAGCCTAGCCCGACCCGTAACCCAAAACCTCATGCTCTCCCTAACCAATAACCTAATGCGCTGTCACTAAACCTAACCCTAACCCTAATACTGGCCATGGTTATCTTTAGGGTTATGGTTAGTTTTAGCATTAGGGTTAGGGTTAGGTTTAGTGTTAGGGTTCGCTGTTAGTGTTTAGGTGTTAGATTTACGTTTAGGCTTAGTGTTGGGGTTAGGGATCGGGAGCATGATTGTTAGGGTCAGTGTCAGTGTCAGTGTCAGGGTCATTATCTGGGTTAGGGGTTTAGGGTTAGCGTTCGGGTTAGGATTATGGTCAGGGTTAGTGTTAAGTGGTATTTTTTATGTTTAGTGTTAGGGTGAGTGTGAGGGTGACGGTCAGTGTTAGGGGTTAGAATTAGTTTGACGGTGAGGGTAGGGGTTACGGTTAGGGTTAGCACTAGCGTTACGGTTAGGGTTGGGGTCAGGG
Source organism: Carcharodon carcharias (assembly GCF_017639515.1). Taxonomy (NCBI): domain Eukaryota; kingdom Metazoa; phylum Chordata; class Chondrichthyes; order Lamniformes; family Lamnidae; genus Carcharodon; species Carcharodon carcharias. The sequence goes on from NC_054508.1 coordinate 2,806,217, forward strand.
TAAATGTTAGGGCTAGGGCTAGGGCCAGGGCCAGTATTCGGGTTAGGGTTAGGTTTAGTGTCACCGCATTAGGGTATTGGTTAGGGAGAGCATGAGGGTTCGGGTTAGCCGTTGGGCTAGGCTTAGGGTTAGGATTACGGTCCATTAGGGTTAGGGTCACGGTCTGAGTTAGGGTTAGGGTTAGGGTTTAGTGTTAGGGTTTAGGGTTCAGGTTAGGGTTAGGGTTTGGGTTAGGTTCAGGTTCTGTGTTAGGGCTAGGTCTAGGGCCAGGGCCAGTGCCAGTTTTAGGGTTAGGGTTAGGGTGTATTAGGGTTAGGGTTAGGGTTAGGTTTAGGGTTCGAGTTCCGGTTAGGGTTGGTGTTAGGGTTATGGTTAGGGTTCGGGTTAGGGTTTTGGTGGGCGTCATGGTTAGGGTTAGGGTTAGGAGTCAGGGTCAGGGGTTTGGGTAAGGGGTTAGGGTTAGGGTTTTGTTATTGATTGGGGTTAGGGATTAGGGTTAGGGATAGGGGTTAGGGACAGGGTTAGGTTTAGGGTCTAGGGTTAGGTTTAGGATTAGGGTCAGTGTTAGGCGTTAGGGTCAGGGTTATTGTTTAGTGTTAGGGTCAATTATTAGGGATAGGATTAGGGTCAGTGTTAAGGTCAGGGACAGTGTCAGGCTTAGGGTTGGGGATTGGGATTGGGGTTAGGGTCAGCGTGAGGTTGGGGTTGGGGTTGTGGTTAGGATTAGGGCCAGGGCTAGGGTTAGGTTCCAATTTGGGTTCAGGGTTTAGGTTTAGGGTTACGGCTAGGGCTAGGGTTAGGGTTAGGGTTAGTGGCATTAGGGTTAGGGTTAGGGTGGGAGGGAGTGAGTGTGTGGGTGTGGGAGGCAGTGAGTATGAGGAGGCAGGGAGGGAGTGTGAGGATTAGTGTTAGGGTTAGGATCCTCATTACTGTTAGAGCTAGGGTCCGCATTAGCGTTAGGGTTAGGGTTACGATTCGCATTAGGTTTTGGGTTAGGATTAGGGTCCGCATTAGGGTTAGGGTTAGGGTTCGAGTTATCATTAGGGTTAGGGTTAGCGTTAGGGTTAGGGTTAGGGTCCGCATTAGGGTTAGGGTTTGCATTAGGGTTAGTGTTAGGGTTCGGGTTAAGGTTAGGGGTTAGTGAGAGGGTTAGGTTTAGGGTTAGGGTCAAGTGTTAGGGTTAGGATTAAGGTCAGGGTTAAGGTCAGGGACTGTGTCAGGTTTAGGATTAGGGATTGGTGCTTGGGTTAGGGTCAGGGTGGTTTGGGGTTGGGGTTGTGGTTAGGATTAGGGCTAGGGCTAGGACTAGGGTTAGGGCTTGGGCTAGGTTTAGGATTAGGGTTAGTGTGAGGGTTAGTGTTAGGTTTAGGGTTAGGGTTAGGAGTCGGGTCGGGCTCGGTGTCAGTGTCAAGGTTAGGTTTACACTGCATTACACCGCATTAGGGTTGGTGTTAGGGTTAGGTTTTGGGCTAGGGCTAGTGCCATGGCCAGGGTCTGTGCCAGAGTTAGGGTACATTTAGGGTCAGGGTCGGTGCCAGGTTTAGTGTTCCGGCTATGGTTAGGGTCACGGTCAGGGTCAGGGTTAGGGTTTAGGGTTTAGGTTTAGGGTTACGGTTAGCGTTAGTGTTTGGGTTAGGGTTAGGGTCCGCATTAGGGTTAGGGTTAGAGTTAGGGTTTTGTTTATGTTTAGGGTCAGGTTCAGCATTAAGTTCAGGGTTAGCATTAGGGTTAGGGTTAGCATTAGGGTTGGGGTTAGGGTTAGGTTTAGGTTTAGGGTTAGTGTTAGCATTATGGTTAGGTTTAGTGTTATCATTAGGGTTAGCGTTATGTTCATGGTTTGGGTTAGCTGTTAGGGTTTAGCTGTTAGATTTAGGTTTTGGCTTAGTGTTGGGGTTAGGGTTCGGCAGCATGAGGAAGGGTTAGACTTAGGTTTAGGGTTAGGCTTAGCATTAGGGTTAGGGATGGGTTAGGGTTGGGGTTAGCATCAGGGTTAGGGCTATGTTTATGGTTAGGTTTAGGGTCAGGGTTAGGGTTAGAGTTAGTGTTAGGATTAGCATTAGGTTTAGGGTTAGCGTTAGGGTTAGCGTTAGGGTTAGGATCCGCATTAGTGTTAGGGTTTGCATTAGGGTTGCAGTTGGGGTTAGGTTTCGGTTTATGGATAGGTTTAGTATTAAGGTTAGGGTTAGGGTTTGGGTTAGGGTTAGGGTTAGGGTTAGTGTTAGGGTTAGGGTTAGGTTTAGGGTTAGGGTTAGGGTTAGAGTCATGGTTAGTGTTACGGTTCGGTTCAGGGTTAGGGTTAGGGTCAGTGTTACGTAAGCGTAGGGTTAGGATTAGGGTTAGGCTTAGGTTCAGGGTTAGGGTTAGGGTTGGGTACGGGTTAGGTTTAAGGCGAGGGTTTGGGTTCGGGTTAGGGTTAGGGTCAGGTTTTGTGTACTGGTTAGGGTTAGGTTTAGGGTTAAGGTTCGGCTTAGCATTAGGGTTAGCGTCATGGTTAGGGTTAGGGTTAGGGTTAGGGTCCTCATGAGGGTTAGAGTTAGGGTTCGGGTTACTGTTAGGGTTAAGGTTCGGGTTAGTGTTAAGATTAGGTTTAGTGTTCGGATTAGGGTTTGGATTAGGGTTCGGGTTCGGATTAGGGTTAGTGTCATGGTTAGGTTTACGTTTAGCTTTAGGGTTAGGATTAGCTTTAGGGGTTAGGGTTAGCCTTTGGGTTAGGGTTATGGTTAGGTTCTGCATTAGTATTAGGATTTGCATTAGGGTTAGGGTTAGGGTTGGGGTTAGGGTTAGGTTTAGGGTTAGGTAAGGTTTAGGGTTAGGGTTAGGTTTAGCGGTAGGGTTAGCTTTAGGGTTAGGGTTTGCATTAAGGTTAGGGTTAGGGTTGTGGTATGGGTTAGGGTTAGGGTTAGGTAAGGGTTTGGGTTAGGGTTAGGGTTAGGGTTAGGTTTATGGTTAGGATTAGTGTTAGCATTAGGGTTAGGGTTAGGGTTAGCATTAGGGTTAGGGTTAGGGTTAGGGTTAGGTTTAGGTTTAGGGTTAGTGTTTACATTATGGTTAGGGTTAGTGTTAGCATTCGGTTTAGGGTTATGTTCATGGTTAGGGTTAGCTGTTAGGGTTTAGCTGTTAGATTTAGGTTTTGGCTTAGTGTTGGGGTTAGGGTTCGGCAGCATGAGGAAGGGTTAGACTTAGGTTTAGGGTTAGGCTTAGCATTAGGGTTAGGGATGGGTTAGGGTTGGTGTTAGCATCAGGGTTATGGCTATGTTTATGGTTAGGTTTAGGGTCAGGGTTAGGGTTAGAGTTAGCGTTAGGATTAGCGTTAGGTTTAGGGTTAGCGTTAGGGTTAGGATCCGCATTAGTTATAGGGTTTGCATTAGGGTTGCAGTTGGGGTTAGGGTTATCGTCTGCTTTAGGGTTATGTTTTGCATCAGGGTTAGGGTCAGGGCTATTATTATGTTTAGGGATCGGTTATGGTTAGCCTTAGGGTTAGCTTTAGGGTTAGGATTAGCATTAGGGTTGGTGTTAGGGTTAGGTTTCGGTTTATGGTTAGGTTTAGTATTAGGGTTAGGGTTAGTGTTAGGGTTAGGATTAGGGTTAGTGTTAGGGTTAGGGTTAGGTTTAGGTTTGGGTTAGGGTTTGGTTTAGGGTTAGCGTCATGGTTATGGTTAGGGTTACGTTTAGGGTTAGGGTTAGGCTTACGGTTAGGGTTAGAGTTAGGGTTAGGGTTAGTATTATGGTTAGGGTTAGGGTTAGGGTTAGGGTTAGGCTTAGGTTTAGGGTTCGGGTTAGGTTTAGGGTTAGAGTCATGGTTAGTGTTACGGTTCTGTTCAGGGTTAGGGTTAGGGTCAGTGTTAGGTAAGCGTAGTGTTAGGATTAGGGTTAGGGTTAGGTTCAGGGTTAGGGTTAGGGTTGGGTACGGGTTACGGTTAAGGTTAGGGTTAGGGTTTGGGTTAGGGTTAGGGTCAGGTTTCGTGTACGGGTTAGGGTTAGGTTTAGGGTTAAGGTTCGGCTCAGCATTAGGCTTAGCGTCATGGTTAGGATTAGGGTTAGGGTCCTCATTAGGGTTAGAGTTAGGGTTCGGGTTACTGTTAGGGTTAAGGTTCGGGTTAGTGTTAAGATTAGGTTTAGTGTTCGGATTAGGGTTTGGATTAGGGCTCGGGTTCGGATTAGGGTTAGTGTCATGGTTAGGTTTACGGTTAGCTTTAGGGTTAGGATTAGCATTAGGGGTTAGGGTTAGCCTTTGGGTTAGGGTTATGGTTAGGTTCCGCATTAGTATTAGGATTTACATTAGGGTTAGGGTTAGGGTTGGTGTTAGGGTTAAGTTTAGGGTTAGGCAAGTTTTAGGGTTAGGGTTAGGGTTAGCGTTAGGGTTAGCATTAGGGTTAGGGTTTGCATTAAGGTTAGGGTTAGGTTTGTGGTATGGGTTAGGGTTAGAGTTAGGTAAGGGTTTGGGTTAGGGTTTGGGTTAGGGTTAGGTTTATGGTTCATAACGCTAATACTCACCCAAACCCTAGCCCTCACACTCCCTCCCTCCCAAACTAACCCTAACCCTAATGCCGCTAACCCTAACCCTAACCCTAGCCCTAGCCGTAACCCTAAACCTAAACCCTGAACCCAAATTGGAACCTAACCCTAGCCCTGGCCCTAAACCTAACCACAACCCCAACCCCAACCTCATTCTGACCCTAACCCCAACCACAACCCCCAACCCTAAGCCTGACACAGTCCCTGACCTTAACCCTGACCCTAAACCTAACCCTAACACTTGACCCTAACCCTAAACCCGAACCCTGACCCTAACGCCTAACACTGACCGTAATTCTAAACCTAACCCTAGACCCTAAAACTAAGCCTGTCCCTAACCCCTATCCCTAACCCTAATCGCTAACCCCAATCGATAACACAACCCTAACCCTAACCCCTTACCCTAACCCCTGACCCTGACACCTAACCCTAACCCTAACCATGATGCTCACCCAAACCCGAACCCAAACCCTAACCATAACCCTAACACCAACCCTAACCCGAACTCGAACCCTAAACCTAACCCTAACCCTAACCCTAACCCTAATACAACGTAACCCTAACCCTAACACTGGCCCCGGCCCTGGCCCTAGCCCTTACCCCAAACACAAACCCTGACCCTAACCCTAACCATAACCCTAACCCGAACCCTAAACCCTAAAACTAAACCCTAACCCTAACCCTGACCGTGACCCTAACCCTAATGCACCCTAATCCTAACCCTAAGCCTAGCCCGACCCGTAACCCGAAACCTCATGCTCTCCCTAACCAATAACCTAATGCGCTGTCACTAAACCTAACCCTAACCCTAATACTGGCCCTGGTTATCTTTAGGGTTATGGTTAGTTTTAGCATTAGGGTTAGGGTTAGGTTTAGTGTTAGGGTTCGCTGTTAGTGTTTAGGTGTTAGATTTACGTTTAGGCTTAGTGTTGGGGTTAGGGATCGGGAGCATGATTGTTAGGGTCAGTGTCAGTGTCAGTGTCAGGGTCATTATCTGGGTTAGGGGTTTAGGGTTAGCGTTCGGGTTAGGATTATGGTCAGGGTTAGTGTTAAGTGGTATTTTTTATGTTTAGTGTTAGGGTGAGTGTGAGGGTGACGGTCAGTGTTAGGGGTTAGAATTAGTTTGACGGTGAGGGTAGGGGTTATGGTTAGGGTTAGCACTAGCGTTACGGTTAGGGTTGGGGTCAGGGTAAATGTTAGGGCTAGGGCTAGGGCCAGGGCCAGTATTCGGGTTAGGGTTAGGTTTAGTGTCACCGCATTAGGGTATTGGTTAGGGAGAGCATGAGGGTTCGGGTTAGCCGTTGGGCTAGGCTTAGGGTTAGGATTACGGTCCATTAGGGTTAGGGTCACGGTCTGAGTTAGGGTTAGGGTTAGGGTTTAGTGTTAGGGTTTAGGGTTCAGGTTAGGGTTAGGGTTTGGGTTAGGTTCAGGTTCTGTGTTAGGGCTAGGGCTAGGGCCAGGGCCAGTGCCAGTTTTAGGGTTAGGGTTAGGGTGTATTAGGGTTAGGGTTAGGGTTAGGTTTAGGGTTCGAGTTCCGGTTAGGGTTGGTGTTAGGGTTATGGTTAGGGTTCGGGTTAGGGTTTTGGTGAGCGTCAAGGTTAGGGTTAGGGTTAGGAGTCAGGGTCAGGGGTTTGGGTAAGGGGTTAGGGTTAGGGTTTTGTTATTGATTGGGGTTAGGGATTAGGGTTAGGGATAGGGGTTAGGGACAGGGTTAGGTTTAGGGTCTAGGGTTAGGTTTAGGATTAGGGTCAGTGTTAGGCGTTAGGGTCAGGGTTATTGTTTAGTGTTAGGGTCAATTATTAGGGATAGGATTAGGGTCAGTGTTAAGGTCAGGGACAGTGTCAGGCTTAGGGTTGGGGATTGGGATTGGGGTTAGGGTCAGCGTGAGGTTGGGGTTGGGGTTGTGGTTAGGATTAGGGCCAGGGCTAGGGTTAGGTTCCAATTTGGGTTCAGGGTTTAGGTTTAGGGTTACGGCTAGGGCTAGGGTTAGGGTTAGGGTTAGTGGCATTAGGGTTAGGGTTAGGGTGGGAGGGAGTGAGTGTGTGGGTGTGGGAGGCAGTGAGTATGAGGAGGCTGGGAGGGAGTGTGAGGATTAGTGTTAGGGTTAGGATCCTCATTACTGTTAGAGCTAGGGTCCGCATTAGCGTTAGGGTTAGGGTTACGATTCGCATTAGGTTTTGGGTTAGGATTAGGGTCCGCATTAGGGTTAGGGTTAGGGTTCGAGTTATCATTAGGGTTAGGGTTAGCGTTAGGGTTAGGGTTAGGGTCCGCATTAGGGTTAGGGTTTGCATTAGGGTTAGTGTTAGGGTTCGGGTTAAGGTTAGGGGTTAGTGAGAGGGTTAGGTTTAGGGTTAGGGTCAAGTGTTAGGGTTAGGATTAAGGTCAGGGTTAAGGTCAGGGACTGTGTCAGGTTTAGGATTAGGGATTGGTGCTTGGGTTAGGGTCAGGATGGTTTGGGGTTGGGGTTGTGGTTAGGATTAAGGCTAGGGCTAGGACTAGGGTTAGGGCTTGGGCTAGGTTTAGGATTAGGGTTAGTGTGAGGGTTAGTGTTAGGTTTAGGGTTAGGGTTAGGAGTCGGGTCGGGCTCGGTGTCAGTGTCAAGGTTAGGTTTACACTGCATTACACCGCATTAGGGTTGGTGTTAGGGTTAGGTTTTGGGCTAGGGCTAGTGCCATGGCCAGGGTCTGTGCCAGAGTTAGGGTACATTTAGGGTCAGGGTCGGTGCCAGGTTTAGTGTTCTGGCTATGGTTAGGGTCACGGTCAGGGTCAGGGTTAGGGTTTAGGGTTTAGGTTTAGGGTTACGGTTAGCGTTAGTGTTTGGGTTAGGGTTAGGGTCCGCATTAGGGTTAGGGTTAGAGTTAGGGTTTGGTTTATGTTTAGGGTCAGGTTCAGCATTAAGTTCAGGGTTAGCATTAGGGTTAGGGTTAGCATTAGGGTTAGGGTTAGGGTTAGGTTTAGGTTTAGGGTTAGTGTTAGCATTATGGTTAGGGTTAGTGTTAGCATTAGGGTTAGCGTTATGTTCATGGTTAGGGTTAGCTGTTAGGGTTTAGCTGTTAGATTTAGGTTTTGGCTTAGTGTTGGGGTTAGGGTTCGGCAGCATGAGGAAGGGTTAGACTTAGGTTTAGGGTTAGGCTTAGCATTAGGGTTAGGGATGGGTTAGGGTTGGGGTTAGCATCAGGGTTAGGGCTATGTTTATGGTTAGGTTTAGGGTCAGGGTTAGGGTTAGAGTTAGTGTTAGGATTAGCATTAGGTTTAGGGTTAGCGTTAGGGTTAGCGTTAGGGTTAGGATCCGCATTAGTGTTAGGGTTTGCATTAGGGTTGCAGTTGGGGTTAGGTTTCGGTTTATGGATAGGTTTAGTATTAAGGTTAGGGTTAGGGTTTGGGTTAGGGTTAGGGTTAGGGTTAGTGTTAGGGTTAGGGTTAGGTTTAGGGTTAGGGTTAGGGTTAGAGTCATGGTTAGTGTTACGGTTCGGTTCAGGGTTAGGGTTAGGGTCAGTGTTACGTAAGCGTAGGGTTAGGATTAGGGTTAGGCTTAGGTTCAGGGTTAGGGTTAGGGTTGGGTACGGGTTAGGTTTAAGGCGAGGGTTTGGGTTCGGGTTAGGGTTAGGGTCAGGTTTTGTGTACTGGTTAGGGTTAGGTTTAGGGTTAAGGTTCGGCTTATCATTAGGGTTAGCGTCATGGTTAGGGTTAGGGTTAGGGTTAGGGTCCTCATGAGGGTTAGAGTTAGGGTTCGGGTTACTGTTAGGGTTAAGGTTCGGGTTAGTGTTAAGATTAGGTTTAGTGTTCGGATTAGGGTTTGGATTAGGGTTCGGGTTCGGATTAGGGTTAGTGTCATGGTTAGGTTTACGGTTAGCTTTAGGGTTAGGATTAGCTTTAGGGGTTAGGGTTAGCCTTTGGGTTAGGGTTATGGTTAGGTTCTGCATTAGTATTAGGATTTGCATTAGGGTTAGGGTTAGGGTTGGGGTTAGGGTTAGGTTTAGGGTTAGGTAAGGTTTAGGGTTAGGGTTAGGGTTAGCGGTAGGGTTAGCTTTAGGGTTAGGGTTTGCATTAAGGTTAGGGTTAGGGTTGTGGTATGGGTTAGGGTTAGGGTTAGGTAAGGGTTTGGGTGAGGGTTAGGGTTAGGGTTAGGTTTATGGTTAGGATTAGTGTTAGCATTAGGGTTAGGGTTAGGGTTAGCATTAGGGTTAGGGTTAGGGTTAGGGTTAGGTTTAGGTTTAGGGTTAGTGTTTACATTATGGTTAGGGTTAGTGTTAGCATTCGGTTTAGGGTTATGTTCATGGTTAGGGTTAGCTGTTAGGGTTTAGCTGTTAGATTTAGGTTTTGGCTTAGTGTTGGGGTTAGGGTTCGGCAGCATGAGGAAGGGTTAGACTTAGGTTTAGGGTTAGGCTTAGCATTAGGGTTAGGGATGGGTTAGGGTTGGTGTTAGCATCAGGGTTATGGCTATGTTTATGGTTAGGTTTAGGGTCAGGGTTAGGGTTAGAGTTAGCGTTAGGATTAGCGTTAGGTTTAGGGTTAGCGTTAGGGTTAGGATCCGCATTAGTTATAGGGTTTGCATTAGGGTTGCAGTTGGGGTTAGGGTTATCGTCTGCTTTAGGGTTATGTTTTGCATCAGGGTTAGGGTCAGGGCTATTATTATGTTTAGGGATCGGTTATGGTTAGCCTTAGGGTTAGCTTTAGGGTTAGGATTAGCATTAGGGTTGGTGTTAGGGTTAGGTTTCGGTTTATGGTTAGGTTTAGTATTAGGGTTAGGGTTAGTGTTAGGGTTAGGATTAGGGTTAGTGTTAGGGTTAGGGTTAGGTTTAGGTTTGGGTTAGGGTTTGGTTTAGGGTTAGCGTCATGGTTATGGTTAGGGTTACGTTTAGGGTTAGGGTTAGGCTTACGGTTAGGGTTAGAGTTAGGGTTAGGGTTAGTATTATGGTTAGGGTTAGGGTTAGGGTTAGGGTTAGGCTTAGGTTTAGGGTTCGGGTTAGTTTTAGGGTTAGAGTCATGGTTAGTGTTACGGTTCTGTTCAGGGTTAGGGTTAGGGTCAGTGTTAGGTAAGCGTAGTGTTAGGATTAGGGTTAGGGTTAGGTTCAGGGTTAGGGTTAGGGTTGGGTACGGGTTACGGTTAAGGTTAGGGTTAGGGTTTGGGTTAGGGTTAGGGTCAGGTTTCGTGTACGGGTTAGGGTTAGGTTTAGGGTTAAGGTTCGGCTCAGCATTAGGCTTAGCGTCATGGTTAGGGTTAGGGTTAGGGTCCTCATTAGGGTTAGAGTTAGGGTTCGGGTTACTGTTAGGGTTAAGGTTCGGGTTAGTGTTAAGATTAGGTTTAGTGTTCGGATTAGGGTTTGGATTAGGGCTCGGGTTCGGATTAGGGTTAGTGTCATGGTTAGGTTTACGGTTAGCTTTAGGGTTAGGATTAGCATTAGGGGTTAGGGTTAGCCTTTGGGTTAGGGTTATGGTTAGGTTCCGCATTAGTATTAGGATTTACATTAGGGTTAGGGTTAGGGTTGGTGTTAGGGTTAAGTTTAGGGTTAGGCAAGTTTTAGGGTTAGGATTAGGGTTAGCGTTAGGGTTAGCATTAGTGTTAGGGTTTGCATTAAGGTTAGGGTTAGGTTTGTGGTATGGGTTAGGGTTAGAGTTAGGTAAGGGTTTGGGTTAGGGTTTGGGTTAGGGTTAGGTTTATGGTTCATAACGCTAATACTCACCCAAACCCTAGCCCTCACACTCCCTCCCTCCCAAACTAACCCTAACCCTAATGCCGCTAACCCTAACCCTAACCCTAGCCCTAGCCGTAACCCTAAACCTAAACCCTGAACCCAAATTGGAACCTAACCCTAGCCCTGGCCCTAAACCTAACCACAACCCCAACCCCAACCTCATTCTGACCCTAACCCCAACCACAACCCCCAACCCTAAGCCTGACACAGTCCCTGACCTTAACCCTGACCCTAAACCTAACCCTAACACTTGACCCTAACCCTAAACCCGAACCCTGACCCTAACGCCTAACACTGACCGTAATTCTAAACCTAACCCTAGACCCTAAAACTAAGCCTGTCCCTAACCCCTATCCCTAACCCTAATCGCTAACCCCAATCGATAACACAACCCTAACCCTAACCCCTTACCCTAACCCCTGACCCTGACACCTAACCCTAACCCTAACCATGATGCTCACCCAAACCCGAACCAGAACCCTAACCATAACCCTAACACCAACCCTAACCCGAACTCGAACCCTAAACCTAACCCTAACCCTAACCCTAACCCTAATACAACGGAACCCTAACCCTAACACTGGCCCCGGCCCTGGCCCTAGCCCTTACCCCAAACACAAACCCTGACCCTAACCCTAACCATAACCCTAACCCGAACCCTAAACCCTAAAACTAAACCCTAACCCTAACCCTGACCGTGACCCTAACCCTAATGCACCCTAATCCTAACCCTAAGCCTAGCCCGACCCGTAACCCGAAACCTCATGCTCTCCCTAACCAATAACCTAATGCGCTGTCACTAAACCTAACCCTAACCCTAATACTGGCCCTGGTTATCTTTAGGGTTATGGTTAGTTTTAGCATTAGGGTTAGGGTTAGGTTTAGTGTTAGGGTTCGCTGTTAGTGTTTAGGTGTTAGATTTACGTTTAGGCTTAGTGTTGGGGTTAGGGATCGGGAGCATGATTGTTAGGGTCAGTGTCAGTGTCAGTGTCAGGGTCATTATCTGGGTTAGGGGTTTAGGGTTAGCGTTCGGGTTAGGATTATGGTCAGGGTTAGTGTTAAGTGGTATTTTTTATGTTTAGTGTTAGGGTGAGTGTGAGGGTGACGGTCAGTGTTAGGGGTTAGAATTAGTTTGACGGTGAGGGTAGGGGTTATGGTTAGGGTTAGCACTAGCGTTACGGTTAGGGTTGGGGTCAGGGTAAATGTTAGGGCTAGGGCTAGGGCCAGGGCCAGTATTCGGGTTAGGGTTAGGTTTAGTGTCACCGCATTAGGGTATTGGTTAGGGAGAGCATGAGGGTTCGGGTTAGCCGTTGGGCTAGGCTTAGGGTTAGGATTACGGTCCATTAGGGTTAGGGTCACGGTCTGAGTTAGGGTTAGGGTTAGGGTTTAGTGTTAGGGTTTAGGGTTCAGGTTAGGGTTAGGGTTTGGGTTAGGTTCAGGTTCTGTGTTAGGGCTAGGGCTAGGGCCAGGGCCAGTGCCAGTTTTAGGGTTAGGGTTAGGGTGTATTAGGGTTAGGGTTAGGGTTAGGTTTAGGGTTCGAGTTCCGGTTAGGGTTGGTGTTAGGGTTATGGTTAGGGTTCGGGTTAGGGTTTTGGTGAGCGTCAAGGTTAGGGTTAGGGTTAGGAGTCAGGGTCAGGGGTTTGGGTAAGGGGTTAGGGTTAGGGTTTTGTTATTGATTGGGGTTAGGGATTAGGGTTAGGGATAGGGGTTAGGGACAGGGTTAGGTTTAGGGTCTAGGGTTAGGTTTAGGATTAGGGTCAGTGTTAGGCGTTAGGGTCAGGGTTATTGTTTAGTGTTAGGGTCAATTATTAGGGATAGGATTAGGGTCAGTGTTAAGGTCAGGGACAGTGTCAGGCTTAGGGTTGGGGATTGGGATTGGGGTTAGGGTCAGCGTGAGGTTGGTGTTGGGGTTGTGGTTAGGATTAGGGCCAGGGCTAGGGTTAGGTTCCAATTTGGGTTCAGGGTTTAGGTTTAGGGTTACGGCTAGGGCTAGGGTTAGGGTTAGGGTTAGTGGCATTAGGGTTAGGGTTAGGGTGGGAGGGAGTGAGTGTGTGGGTGTGGGAGGCAGTGAGTATGAGGAGGCTGGGAGGGAGTGTGAGGATTAGTGTTAGGGTTAGGATCCTCATTACTGTTAGAGCTAGGGTCCGCATTAGCGTTAGGGTTAGGGTTACGATTCGCATTAGGTTTTGGGTTAGGATTAGGGTCCGCATTAGGGTTAGGGTTAGGGTTCGAGTTATCATTAGGGTTAGGGTTAGCGTTAGGGTTAGGGTTAGGGTCCGCATTAGGGTTAGGGTTTGCATTAGGGTTAGTGTTAGGGTTCGGGTTAAGGTTAGGGGTTAGTGAGAGGGTTAGGTTTAGGGTTAGGGTCAAGTGTTAGGGTTAGGATTAAGGTCAGGGTTAAGGTCAGGGACTGTGTCAGGTTTAGGATTAGGGATTGGTGCTTGGGTTAGGGTCAGGATGGTTTGGGGTTGGGGTTGTGGTTAGGATTAGGGCTAGGGCTAGGACTAGGGTTAGGGCTTGGGCTAGGTTTAGGATTAGGGTTAGTGTGAGGGTTAGTGTTAGGTTTAGGGTTAGGGTTAGGAGTCGGGTCGGGCTCGGTGTCAGTGTCAAGGTTAGGTTTACACTGCATTACACCGCATTAGGGTTGGTGTTAGGGTTAGGTTTTGGGCTAGGGCTAGTGCCATGGCCAGGGTCTGTGCCAGAGTTAGGGTACATTTAGGGTCAGGGTCGGTGCCAGGTTTAGTGTTCCGGCTATGGTTAGGGTCACGGTCAGGGTCAGGGTTAGGGTTTAGGGTTTAGGTTTAGGGTTACGGTTAGCGTTAGTGTTTGGGTTAGGGTTAGGGTCCGCATTAGGGTTAGGGTTAGAGTTAGGGTTTGGTTTATGTTTAGGGTCAGGTTCAGCATTAAGTTCAGGGTTAGCATTAGGGTTAGGGTTAGCATTAGGGTTAGGGTTAGGGTTAGGTTTAGGTTTAGGGTTAGTGTTAGCATTATGGTTAGGGTTAGTGTTAGCATTAGGGTTAGCGTTATGTTCATGGTTAGGGTTAGCTGTTAGGGTTTAGCTGTTAGATTTAGGTTTTGGCTTAGTGTTGGGGTTAGGGTTCGGCAGCATGAGGAAGGGTTAGACTTAGGTTTAGGGTTAGGCTTAGCATTAGGGTTAGGGATGGGTTAGGGTTGGGGTTAGCATCAGGGTTAGGGCTATGTTTATGGTTAGGTTTAGGGTCAGGGTTAGGGTTAGAGTTAGTGTTAGGATTAGCATTAGGTTTAGGGTTAGCGTTAGGGTTAGCGTTAGGGTTAGGATCCGCATTAGTGTTAGGGTTTGCATTAGGGTTGCAGTTGGGGTTAGGTTTCGGTTTATGGATAGGTTTAGTATTAAGGTTAGGGTTAGGGTTTGGGTTAGGGTTAGGGTTAGGGTTAGTGTTAGGGTTAGGGTTAGGTTTAGGGTTAGGGTTAGGGTTAGAGTCATGGTTAGTGTTACGGTTCGGTTCAGGGTTAGGGTTAGGGTCAGTGTTACGTAAGCGTAGGGTTAGGATTAGGGTTAGGCTTAGGTTCAGGGTTAGGGTTAGGGTTGGGTACGGGTTAGGTTTAAGGCGAGGGTTTGGGTTCGGGTTAGGGTTAGGGTCAGGTTTTGTGTACTGGTTAGGGTTAGGTTTAGGGTTAAGGTTCGGCTTATCATTAGGGTTAGCGTCATGGTTAGGGTTAGGGTTAGGGTTAGGGTCCTCATGAGGGTTAGAGTTAGGGTTCGGGTTACTGTTAGGGTTAAGGTTCGGGTTAGTGTTAAGATTAGGTTTAGTGTTCGGATTAGGGTTTGGATTAGGGTTCGGGTTCGGATTAGGGTTAGTGTCATGGTTAGGTTTACGGTTAGCTTTAGGGTTAGGATTAGCTTTAGGGGTTAGGGTTAGCCTTTGGGTTAGGGTTATGGTTAGGTTCTGCATTAGTATTAGGATTTGCATTAGGGTTAGGGTTAGGGTTGGGGTTAGGGTTAGGTTTAGGGTTAGGTAAGGTTTAGGGTTAGGGTTAGGGTTAGCGGTAGGGTTAGCTTTAGGGTTAGGGTTTGCATTAAGGTTAGGGTTATTGTTGTGGTATGGGTTAGGGTTAGGGTTAGGTAAGGGTTTGGGTGAGGGTTAGGGTTAGGGTTAGGTTTATGGTTAGGATTAGTGTTAGCATTAGGGTTAGGGTTAGGGTTAGCATTAGGGTTAGGGTTAGGGTTAGGGTTAGGTTTAGGTTTAGGGTTAGTGTTTACATTATGGTTAGGGTTAGTGTTAGCATTCGGTTTAGGGTTATGTTCATGGTTAGGGTTAGCTGTTAGGGTTTAGCTGTTAGATTTAGGTTTTGGCTTAGTGTTGGGGTTAGGGTTCGGCAGCATGAGGAAGGGTTAGACTTAGGTTTAGGGTTAGGCTTAGCATTAGGGTTAGGGATGGGTTAGGGTTGGTGTTAGCATCAGGGTTATGGCTATGTTTATGGTTAGGTTTAGGGTCAGGGTTAGGGTTAGAGTTAGCGTTAGGATTAGCGTTAGGTTTAGGGTTAGCGTTAGGGTTAGGATCCGCATTAGTTATAGGGTTTGCATTAGGGTTGCAGTTGGGGTTAGGGTTATCGTCTGCTTTAGGGTTATGTTTTGCATCAGGGTTAGGGTCAGGGCTATTATTATGTTTAGGGATCGGTTATGGTTAGCCTTAGGGTTAGCTTTAGGGTTAGGATTAGCATTAGGGTTGGTGTTAGGGTTAGGTTTCGGTTTATGGTTAGGTTTAGTATTAGGGTTAGGGTTAGTGTTAGGGTTAGGATTAGGGTTAGTGTTAGGGTTAGGGTTAGGTTTAGGTTTGGGTTAGGGTTTGGTTTAGGGTTAGCGTCATGGTTATGGTTAGGGTTACGTTTAGGGTTAGGGTTAGGCTTACGGTTAGGGTTAGAGTTAGGGTTAGGGTTAGTATTATGGTTAGGGTTAGGGTTAGGGTTAGGGTTAGGCTTAGGTTTAGGGTTCGGGTTAGTTTTAGGGTTAGAGTCATGGTTAGTGTTACGGTTCTGTTCAGGGTTAGGGTTAGGGTCAGTGTTAGGTAAGCGTAGTGTTAGGATTAGGGTTAGGGTTAGGTTCAGGGTTAGGGTTAGGGTTGGGTACGGGTTACGGTTAAGGTTAGGGTTAGGGTTTGGGTTAGGGTTAGGGTCAGGTTTCGTGTACGGGTTAGGGTTAGGTTTAGGGTTAAGGTTCGGCTTAGCATTAGGCTTAGCGTCATGGTTAGGGTTAGGGTTAGGGTCCTCATTAGGGTTAGAGTTAGGGTTCGGGTTACTGTTAGGGTTAAGGTTCGGGTTAGTGTTAAGATTAGGTTTAGTGTTCGGATTAGGGTTTGGATTAGGGCTCGGGTTCGGATTAGGGTTAGTGTCATGGTTAGGTTTACGGTTAGCTTTAGGGTTAGGATTAGCATTAGGGATTAGGGTTAGCCTATGGGTTAGGGTTATGGTTAGGTTCCGCATTAGTATTAGGATTTACATTAGGGTTAGGGTTAGGGTTGGTGTTAGGGTTAAGTTTAGGGTTAGGCAAGTTTTAGGGTTAGGGTTAGGGTTAGCGTTAGGGTTAGCATTAGGGTTAGGGTTTGCATTAAGGTTAGGGTTAGGTTTGTGGTATGGGTTAGGGTTAGAGTTAGGTAAGGGTTTGGGTTAGGGTTTGGGTTAGGGTTAGGTTTATGGTTCATAACGCTAACACTCACCCTAACCCTAGCCCTCACACTCCCTCCCTCCCAAACTAACCCTAACCCTAATGCCGCTAACCCTAACCCTAACCCTAGCCCTAGCCGTAACCCTAAACCTAAACCCTGAACCCAAATTGGAACCTAACCCTAGCCCTGGCCCTAAACCTAACCACAACCCCAACCCCAACGTCATTCTGACCCTAACCCCAACCACAACCCCCAACCCTAAGCCTGACACAGTCCCTGACCTTAACCCTGACCCTAAACCTAACCCTAACACTTGACCCTAACCCTAAACCCGAACCCTGACCCTAACGCCTAACACTGACCGTAATTCTAAACCTAACCCTAGACCCTAAAACTAAGCCTGTCCCTAACCCCTATCCCTAACCCTAATCGCTAACCCCAATCAATAACACAACCCTAACCCTAACCCCTTACCCTAACCCCTGACCCTGACACCTAACCCTAACCCTAACCATGATGCTCACCCAAACCCGAACCCGAACCCTAACCATAACCCTAACACCAACCCTAACCCGAACTCGAACCCTAAACCTAACCCTAACCCTAACCCTAACCCTAATACAACGTAACCCTAACCCTAACACTGGCCCCGGCCCTGGCCCTAGCCCTTACCCCAAACACAAACCCTGACCCTAACCCTAACCATAACCCTAACCCGAACCCTAAACCCTAACACTAAACCCTAACCCTAACCCTGACCGTGACCCTAACCCTAATGCACCCTAATCCTAACCCTAAGCCTAGCCCGACCCGTAACCCGAAACCTCATGCTCTCCCTAACCAATAACCTAATGCGCTGTCACTAAACCTAACCCTAACCCTAATACTGGCCCTGGTTATCTTTAGGGTTATGGTTAGTTTTAGCATTAGGGTTAGGGTTAGGTTTAGTGTTAGGGTTCGCTGTTAGTGTTTAGGTGTTAGATTTACGTTTAGGCTTAGTGTTGGGGTTAGGGATCGGGAGCATGATTGTTAGGGTCAGTGTCAGTGTCAGTGTCAGGGTCATTATCTGGGTTAGGGGTTTAGGGTTAGCGTTCGGGTTAGGATTATGGTCAGGGTTAGTGTTAAGTGGTATTTTTTATGTTTAGTGTTAGGGTGAGTGTGAGGGTGACGGTCAGTGTTAGGGGTTAGAATTAGTTTGACGGTGAGGGTAGGGGTTACGGTTAGGGTTAGCACTAGCGTTATGGTTAGGGTTGGGGTCAGGGTAAATGTTAGGGCTAGGGCTAGGGCCAGGGCCAGTATTCGGGTTAGGGTTAGGTTTAGTGTCACCGCATTAGGGTATTGGTTAGGGAGAGCATGAGGGTTCGGGTTAGCCGTTGGGCTAGGCTTAGGGTTAGGATTACGGTCCATTAGGGTTAGGGTCACGGTCTGAGTTAGGGTTAGGGTTAGGGTTTAGTGTTAGGGTTTAGGGTTCAGGTTAGGGTTAGGGTTTGGGTTAGGTTCAGGTTCTGTGTTAGGGCTAGGGCTAGGGCCAGGGCCAGGGCCAGTGCCAGTTTTATGGTTAGGGTTAGGGTGTATTAGGGTTAGGGTTAGGGTTAGGTTTAGGGTTCGAGTTCCGGTTAGGGTTGGTGTTAGGGTTATGGTTAGGGTTCGGGTTAGGGTTTTGGTGAGCGTCATGGTTAGGGTTAGGGTTAGGAGTCAGGGTCAGGGGTTTGGGTAAGGGGTTAGGGTTAGGGTTTTGTTATTGATTGGGGTTAGGGATTAGGGTTAGGGATAGGGGTTAGGGACAGGGTTAGGTTTAGGGTCTAGGGTTAGGTTTAGGATTAGGGTCAGTGTTAGGCGTTAGGGTCAGGGTTATTGTTTAGTGTTAGGGTCAATTATTAGGGATAGGATTAGGGTCAGTGTTAAGGTCAGGGACAGTGTCAGGCTTAGGGTTGGGGATTGGGATTGGGGTTAGGGTCAGCGTGAGGTTGGGGTTGGGGTTGTGGTTAGCATTAGGGCCAGGGCTAGGGTTAGGTTCCAATTTGGGTTCAGGGTTTAGGTTTAGGGTTACGGCTAGGGCTAGGGTTAGGGTTAGGGTTAGTGGCATTAGGGTTAGGGTTAGGGTGGGAGGGAGTGAGTGTGTGGGTGTGGGAGGCAGTGAGTATGAGGAGGCAGGGAGGGAGTGTGAGGATTAGTGTTAGGGTTAGGATCCTCATTACTGTTAGAGTTAGGGTCCGCATTAGCGTTAGGGTTAGGGTTACGATTCGCATTAGGTTTTGGGTTAGGATTAGGGTCCGCATTAGGGTTAGGGTTAGGGTTCGAGTTATCATTAGGATTAGGGTTAGCGTTAGGGTTAGGGTTAGGGTCCGCATTAGGGTTAGGGTTTGCATTAGGGTTAGTGTTAGGGTTCGGGTTAAGGTTAGGGGTTAGTGAGAGGGTTAGGTTTAGGGTTAGGGTCAAGTGTTAGGGTTAGGATTAAGGTCAGGGTTAAGGTCAGGGACTGTGTCAGGTTTAGGATTAGGGATTGGTGCTTGGGTTAGGGTCAGGGTGGTTTGGGGTTGGGGTTGTGGTTAGGATTAGGGCTAGGGCTAGGACTAGGGTTAGGGCTTGGGCTAGGTTTAGGATTAGGGTTAGTGTGAGGGTTAGTGTTAGGTTTAGGGTTAGGGTTAGGAGTCGGGTCGGGCTCGGTGTCAGTGTCAAGGTTAGGTTTACACTGCATTACACCGCATTAGGGTTGGTGTTAGGGTTAGGTTTTGGGCTAGGGCTAGTGCCATGGCCAGGGTCTGTGCCAGAGTTAGGGTACATTTAGGGTCAGGGTCGGTGCCAGGTTTAGTGTTCCGGCTATGGTTAGGGTCACAGGCAGGGTCAGGGTTAGGGTTTAGGGTTTATGTTTAGGGTTACGGTTAGCGTTAGTGTTTGGGTTAGGGTTAGGGTCCGCATTAGGGTTAGGGTGAGGGTTAGGGTTTGGTTTATGTTTAGGGTCAGGTTCAGCATTAAGTTCAGGGTTAGCATTAGGGTTAGGGTTAGCGTTAGGGTTAGGGTTAGGGTTAGGTTTAGGTTTAGGGTTAGTGTTAGCATTATGGTTAGGGTTAGTGTTAGCATTAGTGTTAGGGTTATGTTCATGGTTAGGGTTAGCTGTTAGGGTTTAGCTGTTAGATTTAGGTTTTGGCTTAGTGTTGGGGTTAGGGTTCGGCAGCATGAGGAAGGGTTAGACTTAGGTTTAGGGTTAGGCTTAGCATTAGGGTTAGGGATGGGTTAGGGTTGGGGTTAGCATCAGGGTTAGGGCTATGTTTATGGTTAGGTTTAGGGTCAGGGTTAGGGTTAGAGTTAGTGTTAGGATTAGCATTAGGTTTAGGGTTAGCGTTAGGGTTAGCGTTAGGGTTAGGATCCGCATTAGTGTTAGGGTTTGCATTAGGGTTGCAGTTGGGGTTAGGTTTCGGTTTATGGATAGGTTTAGTATTAAGGTTAGGGTTAGGGTTTGGGTTAGGGTTAGGGTTAGGGTTAGTGTTAGGGTTAGGGTTAGGTTTAGGGTTAGTGTTAGGGTTAGAGTCATGGTTAATGTTACGGTTCTGTTCAGGGTTAGGGTTAGGGTCAGTGTTACGTAAGCGTAGGGTTAGGATTAGGGTTAGGCTTAGGTTCAGGGTTAGGGTTAGGGTTGGGTACGGGTTAGGGTTAAGGTTAGGGTTAGGGTTCGGGTTAGGGTTAGGGTCAGGTTTTGTGTACTGGTTAGGGTTAGGTTTAGGGTTAAGGTTCGGCTTAGCATTAGGGTTAGCGTCATGGTTAGGGTTAGGGTTAGGGTTAGGGTCCTCATGAGGGTTAGAGTTAGGGTTCGGGTTACTGTTAGGGTTAAGGTTCGGGTTAGTGTTAAGATTAGGTTTAGTGTTCGGATTAGGGTTTGGATTAGGGTTCGGGTTCGGATTAGGGTTAGTGTCATGGTTAGGTTTACGGTTAGCTTTAGGGTTAGGATTAGCTTTAGGGGTTAGGGTTAGCCTTTGGGTTAGGGTTATGGTTAGGTTCTGCATTAGTATTAGGATTTGCATTAGGGTTAGGGTTAGGGTTGGGGTTAGGGTTAGGTTTAGGGTTAGGTAAGGTTTAGGGTTAGGGTTAGGGTTAGCGGTAGGGTTAGCTTTAGGGTTAGGGTTTGCATTAAGGTTAGGGTTACGGTTGTGGTATGGGTTAGGGTTAGGGTCAGGTAAGGGTTTGGGTTAGGGTTAGGGTTAGGGTTAGGTTTATGGTTAGGATTAGTGTTAGCATTAGGGTTAGGGTTAGGGTTAGCATTAGGGTTAGGGTTAGGGTTAGGGTTAGGTTTAGGTTTAGGGTTAGTGTTTACATTATGGTTAGGGTTAGTGTTAGCATTCGGTTTAGGGTTATGTTCATGGTTAGGGTTAGCTGTTAGGGTTTAGCTGTTAGATTTAGGTTTTGGCTTAGTGTTGGGGTTAGGGTTCGGCAGCATGAGGAAGGGTTAGACTTAGGTTTAGGGTTAGGCTTAGCATTAGGGTTAGGGATGGGTTAGGGTTGGTGTTAGCATCAGGGTTAGGGCTATGTTTATGGTTAGGTTTAGGGTCAGGGTTAGGGTTAGAGTTAGCGTTAGGATTAGCATTAGGTTTGGGTTTAGCGTTAGGGTTAGCGTTAGGGTTAGGATCCGCATTAGTGTTAGGGTTTGCATTAGGGTTAGGGTTAGCGCCTGCTTTAGGGTTATGTTTTGCATCAGGGTTAGGGTCAGGGCTATTATTATGTTTAGGGATCGGTTATGGTTAGCCTTAGGGTTAGCTTTAGGGTTAGGATTAGCATTAGGGTTGGTGTTAGGGTTAGGTTTCGGTTTATGGTTAGGTTTAGTATTAGGGTTAGGGTTAGTGTTAGGGTTAGGGTTAGGGTTAGTGTTAGGGTTAGGGTTAGGTTTAGGTTTGGGTTAGGGTTTGGTTTAGGGTTAGCGTCATGGTTATGGTTAGGGTTACGTTTAGGGTTAGGGTTAGGCTTACGGTTAGGGTTAGAGTTAGGGTTAGGGTTAGTATTATGGTTAGGGTTAGGGTTAGGGTTAGGGTTAGGCTTAGGTTTAGGGTTCGGGTTAGGTTTAGGGTTAGAGTCATGGTTAGTGTTACGGTTCTGTTCAGGGTTAGGGTTAGGGTCAGTGTTAGGTAAGCGTAGTGTTAGGATTAGGGTTAGGGTTAGGTTCAGGGTTAGTGTTAGGGTTGGGTACGGGTTACGGTTAAGGTTAGGGTTAGGGTTTGGGTTAGGGTTAGGGTCAGGTTTCATGTACGGGTTAGGGTTAGGTTTAGGGTTAAGGTTCGTCTTAGCATTAGGCTTAGCGTCATGGTTAGGGTTAGGGTTAGGGTCCTCATTAGGGTTAGAGTTAGGGTTCGGGTTACTGTTAGGGTTAAGGTTCGGGTTAGTGTTAAGATTAGGTTTAGTGTTCGGATTAGGGTTTGGATTAGGGCTCGGGTTCGGATTAGGGTTAGTGTCATGGTTAGGTTTACGGTTAGCTTTAGGGTTAGGATTAGCATTAGGGGTTAGGGTTAGCCTTTGGGTTAGGGTTATGGTTAGGTTCCGCATTAGTATTAGGATTTGCATTAGGGTTAGGATTAGGGTTGGGGTTAGGGTTAAGTTTAGGGTTAGGCAAGTTTTAGGGTTTGGGTTAGGGTTAGCGTTAGGGTTAGCATTAGGGTTAGGGTTTGCATTAAGGTTAGGGTTAGGGTTGTGGTATGGGTTAGGTTTAGAGTTAGGTAAGGGTTTGGGTTAGGGTTTGGGTTAGGGTTAGGTTTAGTGTCAGGGTCAGGGTCAGTGTCTGGGTTAGGGGTTTAGGGTTAGCGTTTGGGTCAGGATTATGGTAGGGTTAGTGTTAAGTGGTATTTTTTATGTTTAGTGTTAGGGTGAGGGTGAGGGTTAGGGTTAGCATTAGCGTTAGGGTTAGGGTTGGGGTCAGGGTTAGTGTTAGGGCTAGGGCTAGGGCCAGGGCCAGTATTAGGGTTAGGGTTAGGTTTAGTGACAGCGCATTAGGTTATTGGTTAGGGAGAGCATGAGGTTTCGGGTTACGGGTCGGGCTAGGCTTAGGGTTAGGATTAGGGTGCATTAGGGTTAGGGTCACGGTCAGGGTTAGGGTTAGGGTTTAGTGTTAGGGTTTAGGGTTATGGTTAGGGTTAGGGTCAGGGTTTGTGTTTGGGGTAAGGGCTAGGGCCAGGGCCGGGGCCAGTGTTAGGGTTAGAGTTACATTGTATTAGGGTTAGGGTTAGGGTTAGGGTTAGGTTTAGGGTTCGAGTTCGGGTTAGGGTTGGTGTTAGGGTTATGGTTAGGGTTCGGGTTCGGGTTTGGGTGAGCATCATGGTTAGGGTTAGGGTTAGGTGTCAGGGTCAGGGGTTAGGGTAAGGGGTTAGGGTTAGGGTTGTGTTATTGATTGGGGTTAGCAATTAGGGTTAGGGATAGGGGTTAGGGACAGGCTTAGTTTTAGGGTCTAGGGTTAGGTTTAGAATTACGGTCAGTGTTAGGCGTTAGGGTCAGGGTTCGGGTTTAGGGTTAGGGTCAAGTGTTAGGGTTAGGTTTAGGGTCAGGGTTAAGGTCAGGGACTGTGTCAGGCTTAGGGTTGGGTATTGTGGTTGGGGTTAGGGTCAGAATGAGGTTGGGGTTGGGGTTGTGGTTAGGTTTAGGGCCAGGGCTAGGGTTAGGTTCCAATTTGGGTTCAGGGTTTAGGTTTAGGGTTACGGCTAGGGCTAGGGTTAGGGTTAGGGTTAGCGGCATTACGGTTAGGGTTAGTTTGGGAGGGAGGGAGTGTGAGGGCTAGGGTTAGGGTGAGTGTTAGCGGCATTAGGGTTAGGGTTAGGGTGTGAGGGAGTGAGAGTGTGGGTGTGGGAGGCAGTGAGTATGAGGAGGCAGGGAGAGAGTGTGAGGATTAGTGTTAGGGTTAGGATCCTCATTACTGTTAGAGTTAGGGTCCGCATTAGCGTTAGGGTTAGGCTTACGGTTAGCATTAGCTTTTGTGTTAGGATTAGGGTCCGCATTAGGGTTAGGGTTAGGGTTCGAGTTAGGGTTAGGGTTAGGGTTAGGGTTAGTGTTAGGTTTAGGGTTAGGGTTAGGGTTAGCATTAGGGTCAGGGTTATCATTAGGGTTAGGGTTAGCGTCAGGGTTAGTGTTAGGGTTCGGGTTAGGGTTAGGGGTTAGTGATAGGGTTAGGATTAAGGTCAGGGTTAAGGTCAGGGACCCTGTCAGTGTTAGGGTTAGGGACTGGTTTTTGGGTTAGGGTCAGTGTGGGGGTGGGGTTGGGGTTGTGGTTAGGATTAGGGCTATGGCTAGGGTTAGGGTTAGGGCTTGGGCTAGGTTTAGGATTAGTCCCCGCATTAGGGTTAGGGTTAGGGTTAGGTTGAGCGTGATGGTGAGGGCCAGTGTTAGGATTCGGGTTGGGCTCGGTGTCA